>NW_010238239.1:303-23007 GCF_000690775.1 Eurypyga helias | reverse complement strand
CCCTGGAAGTGTTCAAGGCCAGGCTGGATGAGGCTTTGAGCAACCTGGTCTAGTGGAAGGTGTCCCTGCCCAGGGCAGGGGGGTTGGAACTAGATGATCTTTAAGGTCCCTTCCAACCCAAACCATTCTATGATTACTATTTAAAAACATCTTCCTAAATATCACCACCGACAGTCATGGATCCAACATGTAAGAACAGTAATTCTACCTCTGATGTAATTTTCTAACAGGTTAGAACTGATAATACTTGATACTGGAGCCTCCTTAAAGCCCACATAAAAATCCCACCATGCAGGTGGAAAATCCTGTTTTGCATATCCACTGCCCTATTGACAAAAGTGTTTTTCAGAAGTTTGGCATTGCCAAATCAGTTATATCAAACCAAGCCTTTCACACCAGTATTTTCAATAATAAATTAGTTGTTTCACATTATTATGCCTGCTTGAACACTTGAATCTTAAGAGCAACAACAGTCGTCTGAGAAGAGAGAGGCTGAGATAAACAGAATCTTCTGCTAAAATAACCTGTATCTGACTTATGCATTCTGACAACTCCCATTTTATTTCTGATTATGGTACATGTGTAAGTAGAAAACAAGTATTCACTTATGCATTCATATACAAAAACAGATCTGAGCGTTAAACGTAGGGTACGTGCAACGAAAAATATCAGCTTGATAACCTTGCACTGACAATCACATAACTAAGCTCCACAGATACAGCTCCATACCTGTAAGCAGTCTTTCCAAAAGCTCCTGACCCCAAACTTTTGAAAGGAGGGATTAGGATAATATCTTTTGAGTCTGCAATCAAATAATGAGCAGACACACATTTATTTATCAGACAGCTGCTTTTTTTCATGGTCATGTCTCTGACCAATTTAGCAGAAAATAAAAAGCCATTTTCAGAGACTTATGGCTCAGCAACAAAGTAACATAACAAATTAAAGCACATTTCAGAATATTTGAATGAAGAAACTGTTGAATAGGCAAGAAACAAAGCTATTTCTAAAGGCAGTCCTTGGAAGATACAAGAGATTACTATTGAGGCACCACAGGGGAGGTTTGGGGGAGTTAACTGTTTACTTATTTGTTTGTTCAATCATTTACACAGATAGTTTAGAGTACTGTGCTGAAACTAAACTTCCCAGATACATAGATATTACAGAACAGGGTGTCATGGTTCAAACTCGACCAGCAATTAAGTACCACATAGCCTCTCACCTCTCCCCTCCTCCAGTGGAGGAAAAGAATCAGAGGAAAAGACAAGGAAGCCCCTGGATTAAGATAAGAACAATTTAATAATTGAATATAAATGAATAATATAGTGATACTACTAATATTAGCAATATTACTACTAATAATAAATAATTAAAATAGTAGAAAAAAAGCCATGATACAGTTGCTCACTACCTGTCGCCTCATACACAGCCAAGTCCTGAGCAGCAAGAATCAGAGCTAGAGAGTTCCAGAGCAACTGCAGCAGAGTTTGTGTGAGCCACAAGAGCACAACCAAAAAAACCAACCAACCCACTATATAAATATCACACCAACAAACGAGCTAACGAGCAAGCTATGTCCCCACCCCTGCCCAGCCCAGCTGTCTGAACTGCGTTCCCCCATCATACTGCTTGTAATGAGAAAGTTGGGAACACAGGTGCAGTATCAGATGGTGAGAAGTCCTTAAATTGGTGCAAGCCCTCCTTAGCACCAATTAAAACCCACCAATCTTATCAGTACCCTCCTCAGAGTAAATACAAAACATAGCGTCATACCAGGAACTGTGAGGAAAAATAACTCTGTCCTGACTAAAGCCAGCACATAGGGAAATATTAATTAATGAAAGGTCATTCAAACATCCAACTAAGACTACTTAAAAGCCTGGACAGAGATAAACATAACAATGCGCTCAGCCCATGGAGCCATCAGTAAGATGCCATACATGCAATGCTGTAATGACATTGAAGAAGAAAGGAAAAAACCAGAATACTTAAATTTTCTGAAGCCTTGTAATTAAATATATAACAAATGCAGCATGCAGAATTCCTGGCCACACTGCAAGAGGCATAAAATGTATAAAATGAAGGTAGTAATATTACAGCAACACCTTCCCATTTTCATTGCATGTAGAAATGTAAATCAGTTTAGGCAGACAGCAAGCTATACTCTACTCTTGGCTGCATGAGTTATTTCAATACCAACAGTAACAAATAACATTTACTGTTTGTAGTGCTATCTATTTTCAAGGTGTTACACAAACAGTCAAACCTCAAAATATAACAGATAAACATTTATCCCTGTCTTTTAGAGATGTGCAAAGAAATTTAAGCGATTTGCTGAGGACCGTACATTAGGAGCAAGGTTGTGAATGCTCTGGGGTATTCACACAATCGGATTTTAAAATAGTGGAACACTGGGTCTTTTGAAAACAGAATCTTTACAGTCTAGGAAGCTTGCAGACTATTTCCTGCCTATCACAGTGCTAGGGCAAGCATTGCCTCATCAGTTATCGCCTTGCAACTGGAGCTCTGGAGGCACCCAGACCACCTGTGCCCTACACAAGAAATCAAGGTGCTGAGAGATGCGGGCAATGTCCTTGAAAGGCCATTTTGCATGGCCATATGAAAGGCCATGGAGACTGGAGGAGCTCCCCAGTGACTACAGACAGGAATCAAGTCTCCAACATATATTATAAAATGCTTATTTTTGCATCTATTTTCCCTTCCTTGTTTTAAGGAGATGAATCATATCTACAGGCCATGTCACATTGTAGCTATTTTGCCAGTAGCCTGTACCTAGTGGACACAGGTAGGAAGACTTGCACGTATCGGTGGGCAGCTACACCCTCTGTATATTAAAACCTAGGAGTAGTAGGTTGTCAGAGAGCTATTCAGAAAGTAAATCAAAATTAGCACCTAATTAATAGTCTCCTTATTTCCACTGACTCCACAGAGCAGTAAAAACTCGGCTGCAGAAGAGTGGGAGGTGACTATGATGGTCATTTGGTGTCAACACAGAAAATGTCAACCTTTCTTCAGGATTACTAATTTCCACTATTTGACATTTTTTTGGACATGTCTAATTATACATCTTTTCTTACTTGTCACCTAGCAACCTTAGCTGGATTTAATTATGGGAAAAAACACAAATATACTGACTGTCATAACAATATGCTTATTCTTTGAGTTGAATAAGTAATGCAATTAAAACCAACATAAAAGTCCTCAACATACATACATTTCCCCATTTTTCAACTTATTACAGATGACCAGTCAGGAAAGGTAGTTATATAAATAATTTTTGTTTTGTTTTGTTTTAATTTTGATCTTACTTACTTGGTATATGTGACAAAGAATATTTTACAAAGAAGAGACCACATCCAACTTCAGCGAAACAGATCTGTTCCATTCATTTGCTCTCATTCTTAAAAGAAAAAATTGGCATCTATGTATTCAAAGGACGGTAAGTATCAAAACTGTGGCTAAAATAGCTATATCAGCTTTTTACTTTATTTTAATCGTTTCCATTTTTATCATCTTTATAGATATTGCTCATGTCTTTCAACTTTTATTTCTTCTTTTTTTTTGTTTATGAATTCTGCTGTATGTAATTTTAGTTCCTCTGTATTTCCCCAATCTTTTCAGTTCCCATTCCTTATAGATATATTTTCCTTGTTTGTCTCCCCTTTATCTACTATTTTTTTCCAACTGTCCCTCACTTTTGCAGGGGTTTCCCCTTCAGCCTCACCTTTCCAGGTTCATGCCACCAGTGTAGTCCCTCAAGCAGCTGAAAGCAGTAAGACTCCAACAACACTTACTTAGGGGCCCAGGGATTTTCCAGCTACAAGATGTTTTGGAGAAAATGTTTTAGTATAACTTAGTTATATCATTGCCTTAAAAAATCCCAGAAGAACTTAAAGCATTTCAGGTTGCTACTTCAAAATACAGATAATGTCTTTTTAGAAGTTGTTTTTAAATGCTAATCATAGAATGGTTTGGGGGGGAAGGGCCCTTAAAGACCATCTAGTTCCAAACCCCCTGCCATGGGCAGGGACACCTTCCACTAGACCAGGTTGCTCAAAGCCTCATCCAGCCTGGCCTTGAACACTTCCAGGGATGGGGCATCCACAGCTTCTCTGGGCAACCTGTCCCAGTGCCTCACCACCTTCTCTGGGAAGAACTTGGTCCTGATATCAAATCTAAATCTCCCCACTTTCAATTTAAACCTGTTACCCCTTGTCTTATCACTACAGGCCCTTGAATAAAGCCCTCCTCCAGCTTTCTTGTAGGGCTCTTCAGGTACTGGAAGGCTGCAATAAGGTCTCCACGGAGCCTTCTCTTCTCCAGGCTGAACAAGCCCAACTCTCTCAGCTTCTCCTCATAGGAGAGGTGTTCCAAGCCTCCTATATTGGCGGCCCCAGAGCTGGATGCAGTACTGGAGATGCATTTACACTCATACTGAAGACCATGCACTGCAAGTTAAAGTGGTCTGTTGACAGTCTATATATTGATGTAAACCTCGAGTCAAGACCAAGTTTGCTCCCTATACAAAAGGCAAGCTCCCCCTCAAACAAAGCTTGTTCATACATCAGTCAGCCAGACAAGACACAGAGCACAGCTTGCACAGTCACTCCAGACACTGCATCAGCCCTGTGTAGACTACCAATGGAATTACTGACATTGTGTAAAGTGAAGTCTGTGCATAAGCTTTTGTGAGAACAAGGCCTAACATTGTTTTTAACATAAAAACATTTTATACAACTCCTCCCAGATTTCTTAAAACTGCATCCCTAATTATGGAGTGTGAAGATCTACTATAAGTGATTGATGTTGTTTTGTATGTTGTTATGGAAACAAACCAAGTAGGAGTCTCTGCTTTGCGTATAAAATTTTGAATCAGATTTTACAGTAAATAACTAAGCTTTCTATTGTATAAGCAACAATACCATATAGCCATTAATCTCTACCCAAAGACTATGTCTTCACTTGCCACTGCTTGTTAAAATTAAGGTCGTTACAGGAATAGAGTAAAAACCAATGGACCTGCTCCATCATGTCACTGGTCAGTGAGCAATAAAATGTGGTTGTCTCAATTAGGGACAGCTTATAAGTATGAACATTTGAAAAACTCAATCAAAACATTCATAAGAAAGCAATATTTAAATGAAACTTGAATTCATACATTCTGCAGCTCTCAGAACGGAACACCTACCCTAGGGATGCTACAGCCATACACAGGAATTTATGGAATGTAAGCTCCCATCAAATGAATGACATATTCAATACGAAAATAATGATTCATAAATCATTATCTTTCATCTTAAATATGTGTGATGCGTACCTTCCAAACAAAAAGGAGACCAGCGCTCCCCAAGGAACTTACTATTCAATAAAGAGAGGGTCACAAAAGGTTGCAAGTGAGATGAAAGTTGAAACCCACCAGAAGAAAGAAAACATCAAAGGGCTATGACTTAGCAAGAAAATAATAACATTAATTTAGTTTATGTGGGGGTTAAATGGCCTGGCTAGAGCAGATCATCATTCCTGCCTTCATAATTTTTGGTATCCTGGGCTGAGAGAGCTGGGCTTGTTCAGCCTGGAGAAGAGAAGGCTCCAGGGAGACCTTATAGCACCTTCCAGTGCCTGAAGGGGCTACAAGGAAGCTGGAGGGGACTTTTTACAAGGATCTGTAGTGATAGGACAAGGGGTAACGGGTTTAAATTGAAAGAGGGCAGATTTAGATGAGATATCAGGAAGAAGTTCTTCCCGGAGAGGGTGGTGAGGCACTGGAACAGGCTGCCCAGAGAAGCTGTGATGCCCCATCCCTGGAAGTGTTCAAGGCCAGGCTGGATGAGGCTCTGAGCAACCTGGTCTAGTGGAAGGTGTCCCTGCCCATGGCAGGGGGGTTGGAACTAGATGATCTTTAAGGTCCCTTCCAACCCAAACCATTCTGTGATTCTATGGTTCATATAGAGGTAAGCTTCAGCACTGCATATCTGAATCCAGCCCTGTGTTGTGACAGTCTCCTCCCCCTGTACCTGACAATTGGACTGTCTTTCCCAGAATCAATCCAAAAAAGGGAAGGTGCATCCATTTCCTGATAAACTGCAGTACCAAACAAATTGCTTGTAAACACAGCCGCCACCAGTTCATGAATCCAGTGGTTCCTTGCCTTGCCTACTTTTTCCATTTTTGGAGTTACACCAGAAACACTCCTGGATTTGCCCAAAGTGATCATTACTAGCTCAAACATACAATAATTGTCACAGGTCCTCATTTCCTGGCTGTCAAGCAGTATCAGGCCTCAATTGGCCTCAGGGTCATGCACCTTGATGAAGTCAAAACCTGTCCTGCTATTAAGGCCCATCAACAAACCCCAGAGATAGAGGCTCCCTCATTGGGTCCAATGCACAATCTTAAACACAGCACAAAAGTGCCTTTTTAGTATCACACTGGTTCTTGTCAAAAAGCCAGCCACTCCGCTCCCACAAGGCATGACAACTTTCCTTACATCCCCACAAGCTGCACAAGGGGAATGGAAACTGCCCTGGCCCTGTTTCATCACCTCCTTATTCTGGCTCTTGATTTTACCATCCATCTCAATTTTTCTTGCTCATACTTTTGCTCTGAGGGAGTGTAATGCCACCCTGGTTAGGGTGACAAGCTTCCTCACCCATTTCTGACCAAGAGACACTTCTGCCTAGGAAAACACTAATAACGAGCTCCTCCTGATGCAGGATATTTATGTTGCCCCACCGCCCTTTGCTACACCCCTGGGTGATTTCTAACCAGGACTTAATGTGATCCCATTAGTTACCCTGCAGCTTCGGGGACATCTAATATACGCCCTGTCTGAGTGTGTGCAGCTATGGATATAACACCTACCGTCTTCTGCTGCCTCCTCCTAACACTTCTTATTGCTAATTCAGACATCAGGCTGGAACCCGGCTGAAGGAATGAGCAGTGCGAAGTGTCTTTACAGTGACGCACTCAAGAGGACTAGGCAAAATAAACAGTAGTCTTTTGTTCAGGCTAGTTTACCTGAGACATGTTTTACAACCTTTGGGCCAAGTTTTTTTCTTTTTATATTAGAAGGGAAAGCAGTGCCTTTTAGATGGCACGGGAGGTGAATCATAGGAAGTGTAAAATTACAGAGGCAGGTAATAAGAATATTATAGGGTATTTTATAGGTGATATAATTGCAGATATTTTTGATAATAAAAATCCATTGAAATTAGGATTTGAATTATACATAAATGTAGCCATAGGGCTGCACTTCTAAAATCTCAGATGAGTACGTGATTCTCATCTGAAAGTGAAACCAGGACTGAATAACCAGCAGCCAATGCTACTCCTCTACAATAAGTATAGCTAATACAGAGGGAGTGGAATGAAAAGAGCTAGCAATGCATTTCCCCCCCAGCTTATCAAGCAGGTTTTCATATGGAAGCAGTGGTCATCAATCACTACCTCATTACCAACCTGTCATCTGGGTTTAGGCTAAATGTATTCTGGCTTGCTGCCATACTAAGTATTCAATGAAACATCCTTAAGGCTCTCTACAGGTTCAGCTGAAGTCGCACATACTATACATCAAAGGCAAACATTAGTGTTATCATATCTTAATAAATAGTGCCATTCTGGCAATGTAATCCTATGTTCTAGAGGTATCTTCCATTCCCAGTATTATAATGCTTAAGTAAACAATCCTTCTGTCTTGTGTGAAGTTTATTTAGTGATAAATGTATGTAAAGATCATATTGTTATAGATACACCTCCATCCCAGCTGAAGAACACGAGCAAAACCAGCCTAGGATTTTAAAAGCACAAAAAACCACAATTAACTTTATATTAAAGCACTACTTCGTAATTCTTGCATATTATAGCTTATTACCCAAGTTTTGCTTTGTTGGAAAACAATGACAACAGCTGAAAGACCCCAAATCAATGTCTTTTCAAAATAACATTGCCTTGAATACAGGACCTTTTCATACCACTGGGATGCATTACAGCCACTAAGATGACAGCAAAATGTATTTCAGCAGTTGTGAATACTACTTGCTTTAGGGATAACTCCTGACTTAAGTAAGGATACTCTTAATTGGTCATTTATTTCCATGCACACTTGGAGTACTAAGTCCTGTAACTGTTTTCAAATTTAAAAATGGCAGTAAAACATACATCTAAGATTCTAAAGTAGCAGAAGTTTCAAAAGGCACCTAAAAGCAAAGCCTAAAAACACATTTTTATATATGTGAATCAGATTAGTCACTGAAAATTGTTTCAAAATAATGAAAAATCATCTAGAAATTTAAGAATACTTTTTTTGTCCTTGTATAAAAACTTTCATTTATAAACACTACATTTGTCTTGCAAGCAGGACACACTATTTCTTAACTAAAATATGAGAAATGGCTTTAATACGTTTAGTCCAAATGATTTTAAGTATGTACCAAGCAACCTGTCTTGACCTGGGCTTGTTCTATGCAAACCACATTTAAATTAAACCATGGATTCAAACCCTTCCCTATATCTGACACTGTTCCTTCTCACTGCGTACTGATCTAAATGAAACTGGACATAACTACACCTGGTAAGGGAGAAAAATCGCGAGTCAGCATCCTTTACTAATACAGATGTAAACAAAAAGTTACATACCGAAGAGTGTTCCCCACATTACAGCTAAGTCAAGAGGTTGGGAACATTTCACAACAAGCAAACAATAAAACTTCCGGGGTGTTTCACTGGTGTCCTTCTTGAAAAGGGATGGCAGCAGATGCTGTTTACAGAGTGCATGTCCTGCTTGGCAATCTTAGAGCTGAGTCCTTCTCTCCCAGGTTCACTGAGGCATACATACAGGAGGTAAGGCAATTCACTTTTCTAACTGAAGATCTGACAAACTGGAGAGAGAGGCTGTTTGAACAAGGCTTACAATGCATGTTACTTGTTTAAACGAGGGTCTCCATTTCCTGTTATGTTGTCTCATCTTCTAAGCCACTTAACTACAAGTCAGTCTTGGGACAAATTGGGTTATCTGTGAGATCTTAGCAAAAAAGACAAGATTTCTGGATATACATCTGGAGGATGAACTTGTCCTTTCACCTTTCAGTTGTCTTGCTTGCCTGTTCCACAATGTTTAGGTTCTCTCGTGCCTCTAACGCAAGGTCTCTGCTATAAAATAGTGATGCTCAAAGTTGCATTTAGTGCTTAGAACAGGCAAGTTGTCAAGAATCACTAGTCGTTGCATGGTTCTTGCACTCTGAGAGCAATAACAGTGTATTTCATGTGGTTCCTGTTCAGGACTTCAAGGAAAAGCTATGACAAGGTTTTCCTTTTACTCTTTCCATGTTTGCATATATACAAAGGCCAGGCACCAAACTTGCTGTTAACAGTGTGTAATAATATAGCTTAAAAAGCTTACACAAATTTCATTTAAGCCAAACATTAGATGCAAAACACATGGCTTCCACTGACTGCTTTAGTAATAACTCCGGTGGAAAAAAGATCAGATTTTATATTCTTAAAAGTTATAAATTCATAGGCTGTTCTTTATTGTTTGGGATTTTGGGGGTGTGGGGGTGGGGAGGGGTGAGGGAGGTTTAGAAAAATACTAAAGAAAAAGTATTTGAAAAAAGAAAAAGTATGGGGAAAAAAAAAAACGTTTCATGTGAAAATCTCACAAACCAAATCTGTCAAAACCAAGACTCTTCTCATAGGACCACAGCTCTAAAAAGTTCTCTCCTTAACCCTAACCTTAATTCAGTGGCATTTTAGAAGTCTTCTACAACACTGTTAGCCAGCTTAATTCAGAAGCTGAAAGCAATCACTAAACACAGCAACAATGAAAAAGGGCATCAAAAGATGTATCAATTAAAGGTGTACTATAATTTTCTTGTGTATTTGGTGCACAAAACAGGCAGGGGAAAAACTGTGCTTCACCTTCTACGTACCTTTCTTTTACAAAAGTGACCTGCAAATGGGCTCGCAGCAGGTCTGTCTTCTTCCATGCCTGATAGATTATTGACTTAGCTGCCTGACCAGGAAATCTGGATCCAGATCTTTGAGTGCAGAAATCATCAGAATTGCAATGCTTCTGACAGCTTTAGATTTCAATGTGGCTGCTAGACTAAATTATTGCAGTATCAATGTAGCATTAATATAAATTCTGATTATCTACTTCTTTAGATTTGTTTGGTTTGGGTTTCCTCTCCCCACCCCTCTCCCTGTAAATATACTTGGGTCAGGATACTATGAGAGCTCAGAGGACTTAGTGTCCAGCTGTTCTCCCATATGTTCTCTGGCCAACACCTGCTGCAGAGATACTACCAAGACCTCATGGTTGACAAGCCACTCTAATTCCACTCAGCATGTAGGTTGAAAGGTCACTCATGTAGTCAGTTTATGGCTTCAACATTAAAGAGAGGGAGTTGCTATCACTGCTGGAGCTCTATTTTATGAAATACAGTGACAGTAAAACCAGACACACTTCACTTTCATAATTGCTTTAACTGTCTAGTACATCTTAGGAAAATAACTTCTCGGGCCTGATGAGAGGACGAGCCAACCTCTCCATGAACAAGAGAACCTTCTAACTCAAAGCTATGACACTACTCAAGGACTCTGAAGAACTGGCTGAAGACATGGTCGGAGGACAAGATTAATTTCATCTTCTTTTTATTTCAGAGATACTATGAAAAGAGAATTGAAGATAAAGAGGCTTTTTTCTATTCTCTGACTCCCATTATAGAGGAACCCAAAAGATCAAAACAAGATGAAGAACAGAGCAGGAAAGGCTATATGTGAAGAAAGCAACTGCTATGAAGAGAATCTAACAGGATCTTTAACAAAAGTTTTGATAATGACAACCCCAAGTAATTAAATGTGACGACTACACTGTAGCCCTTCAGCATTAAATTCCACAGACAAACCAGAGTGTGCAAATATGTTCAAGTGACACAGCAGTACATCATCCAATTCTACTAAAAATTGGAGCACCTTATTAAAAACTTTACCAGGTTATACTTTCTTCACATGACAGCAAAACATGTCTTTTTTTTCTGGCTGGATGTACCTGCTTTGGCTGGGAGAGAGTTAATCTTCTTGATAGCAGCTACTATGGGGCTATGTTTTGGATCTGTGCTGAAAACAATGTTTATTCCACAGGGACATTTTAGTTATTGCTGAGCAGTGCTAACACACAATCAAGGGCTTTTCTGCTTCTCGCACCACCCCACTAGCAAGTAGGCTGGGGGTGCACAAGAATTGGGGAGTGGATAACCCCGGGACAGCTGACCCCAACTGACCAAAGGGATATCCCATACCATATGATGTCACGCTCAGCGTACAAAGCTGGAGGAAGAAGAATAAAGTGGGGGACATTCGGAGTTATGGTATTTGTCTTCCCAAGTAACTATTATGCATGATGGCAACCTGATTTCCTGGAGATGGCTGAACACCTGCCTGACGATGGGACATACTGAATTAATTCATTGCTTTGCATTACTTGTGCGCGCAGCTTTTGCTTTGCCTATTAAACTGTCTTTATCTCAACTCATGAGTTTTCTCATTTTTACTCTTCCAAGTCTCTCCCCCATCCCAATCAGGGGGTAGTGAGTGACTGTGTGGTGCTTAGTGGCTGGCTAGGCTTAAACCACAACAGTAGAGTTTATACACACTTAAGTATTCTGTGCTCAATCCCAAGATGAAAAATATTTTTGATGCCTACTGAATTATACAGAATGGAAAAATAAGCAAGTGCATAAAGTATGCAGAAATAATAGGTGTAGGTTTACAGAACAGCACAGAGCAGAGTTTGCAAATATTCCCCATTGCAGAAAAGTGCTTCACAGTCACTGACCTGGCATAAGATGAGAAAATAAGAAAGCAGACTGTATCTTTCCACTGTCCCACCTTACCTATTTCTAAAACTAGAGGAAAGACAGTTTTCTCTAACATAAGAGTCAGGGCACTCCAACTTCTGGTTTCATGGAGATGAGTCTACACCATCATTAGTTCTACATGATCCTAAATATGTGGCAGCTCTGAGTAAAAACAAGGGATCTGACACTGGATCAACACACACAGACAAGTACCACAAGGAATAAACTCACTTTATAAACCAAGGGTTGTCTAGAAGACTACCCAGGAACTACAAGACCAGCCTAGAAGTCCGCAAAAGTAAAACCTCCACCTACAAGTCACTGTTCATTGTCAAACACACAGCTTATAGGGGGAGATGAGAATTACACCTTCATTTATATGAACACATTTGAAAAAAATATAACAAACTTCAATGGCACTAACCTTTATTGACACTACAAACAAATTCATTTTCCTGATTTCAATGTTAAAATTGCATCCATACATTGTTTTCACTTAAATTTCTAAGAAAGAATTCTTTCTGTTCGTACGTGCAGTTTAAACAGCCATATATGATGCCAAATGCAAACATCTGAGGGATGTTCCAGCATATTAAGTTTAACCCTGATTTGTGTCTCAATGATAGATGCAAGAATTCCGGCTAGGTTGATTTTATGCACCAGTTAAATGATTTGTATTCAGGGCAACATTAAAAATCCCCATGACAAAGTGTACTTGAACAAAAATACCCTGCTTGTGACACATCCTTTACAAGTAATGTGTTTTCATTTTTCACGTGTTGTATCTCATTTATTTTGTTCAGGCACACATAGTTAAATGTACAAGATACACTAAGCTCCCAATACCTTTGAAATAATAAATCATTTCTTACAGATGTTTCACCACTGCAAGGCTGCTGCTCATTAATCAAACATTATCAGTATCTATCACTGCCGACTGCTAAACAGGAAAGGCACCTCATTTTGAGTTTTGACTTTTATTCACTGGTTAGTCCCTGACCCCTATACTACCGCATGCTTATTAGAAATATGGAAACCCCTGCTGCATGGCAGGTATTACTGCAAGGAGTTTTAGAAGGAGTGCTATACAAGCAGAGGCATATTTGCCTTTGAGAACTGAAGGAAACAAATTCAAGCTGTTCTTCAAACTGACAACACAAGTGCAATCACATTGTCTTCAAAGCTCTTTTCCAACAAGGAAGTAAAATGTAAACATGTAAGCAAACTATTTCTGCCCCAGATCTTTTCATGTCTGAAATGGGGAAATAAATATATATTAAGTACTATGCAAGATATGTTTTGTTTTTGATAAATTATTAAAATTTCATTTCAGAAAGCAGTACTTAAGATACAACACATCTTTAACAGCACAATCCTCCATGGGAGGTTTTTTTTTTTTTTTAAATGATACAGTGCAAGTAAGAAGTTATCTGATAAAAATTTCAACTTCCTTGTGATCATTGAGAAATTTACGGATTCATGCCAAGAATGCACCATAAAATTTTCATTATTTAATTTGCCATTTTGGTTGTTACACATATATTTCAAAATACTGGAGTAGAAATTAAATTTAGGGAAGCAGCACAAATTGCAGGTGGTTAGGAATGAAGGCTCTTGTAGCACCATGCAGGAACAGCCTGCATGTTTCCCAGAAAGAACACAGTCTAGCTTCTCCACAGCTTTTACAGTACGAAGCACTTTCATAGCCCTTTTAGTGCTAAGTCTCACACACTATTCCCATATGACAGCAGAGAAGAATGGAGAGTCAGCCAGGAAGCCAACAGCCAGAGCCCAAGCCCCACTCTCAGCAGACCCTCACATCACACTGCTTCCTTCCAGAGCATGCATGTTGCATGCTTTATATTTTTGTTATTAACCAAGTGAAATCTGAAAGCCACTGAACGTGGATTCCAGTTAGACAAGGACCATCTACTTCCACAGCTGTAATTCACTCCACTCTCCTTTAACTAAACATTTCTATAGCTTTCTGAATGAACACTGAACACCACACTTGTATCTACGATTATTCACTCTGCAGGGCTGATTAAACACGTTCCATTCTTGCAAGGATGGCAGGTCTAGAGAAGTGACTGAGCTGCAATGTGTATTTTCTGTGCTTCAATACAATAAAGGGCACATTCAGCACATGCAAAGGCCTGTATTTGCATCTGAAAAATAAGGAACCAACTTGCCAATGTAGTGGGTGTATTAAGACTCTTATGCATGATTTAAAAATTGCTAAGATTTCAAAACTTCCTTTACTTAATTTTATTGGGCTTTCCAGAAAAAGCTATGCATAAAGAAGGTATGGATTTTAAAATTATGTGTGATATCTTTAGGTTCTATCTACTGGCCGAAGGAAATAAGGGTTTTTTTTAATGCAAATTCATTCCAAGCATTATTATCAAGCAGCTACTACAGCAACAAAAGAGGCTGGAATTTTATCCCAAAGATTAGTACAGACACCACAACCTTAGGCTTCCTGCACAGAACGGTCACTGTGTCTATCCCTCCCAACTCTAAAAATTACTTTCTGCTAGGAACAGGCAAGAACTCAAATTCTGAAAGAGACAAACCAGAAATTTAAAAACCCATAATCTGGGACAACTTCAGGTTGTGTAGTGGTCTTGAACTCAAACTACCCATACTAACCCCTGGCACTGCATGCCATGACCCAAGCTCCTGTGCTGAAACTGCAGAGGAAGCTGCAGGAGCCAGGCTCAGCTATCACCTCCGATTCCTGTATGGAACAGTTCTGCCAGCATGCTGAGGCCTTCCCAGTTTCGGCATGGAGCACGTGGTGGGTACATCACCTCACTTGGGGGAGGATCAACTAATTCATTTTTCATCTACAAAAGGTTTGTATTGGGACATAACAGCATAACAGTAACAACATCAAGCCTGTGTTTCCCAAAAACCAGAATAGCAATGGCATCAGTCACCTGCATACTGAATTAATGAATTGTGATATTTTCAAAATCTAATGACTAAACAATATATTAACTATAAAATCAGAATAACAGTTACTTCTAGAAGTCATGCGTCATTTTAAAAATCCAATGTGTTAGAGAAAAAGCTATAAAAATTCTACTATTGAGAAATGATCTTTGATAATGGTTAATGATGTCATCTCAATTTAAATAACAATCAGGTACTGAAATTTCACTATCTACTAAACTGTTAGAATCTATTAAAAAATACATATCACACTCAAATAAACAACCACCTATTATCATTAGCCACAAACCAACAATGATTATTTCTAACAAAGAGAATCCTAATTAATCTGTAGTGAGTTATTCCATTTTCCATTACATCAATGAAACAGGAACAAACAAAATCTTGATAATTCTTAGAAATGCAGTAATATGAATTGGTAAGTGACAAGTAATTTCAACACAACTGTAGTATTAACATTAAAGATAACTTGAATGAAACCTGTTGATCTTTAAATTATCTTCATTTTTTTGTTTGTTTGTTTGTTTTCCTTTTTCTTCCCATGAAACTAATCACCAAAAATAAATAAAGGGAAAGTTGAATCATCATACTAGCTGCTGAATGCACTTTCAACTTCTCTAATAGTTCATGTTCAGCTTACTACATTTTTAGCACAAATGAATGAACAATAGCCAAAGGATTTCCTGTGAAAAAATCCCACTGTCAAGGACAATATTTGGAAAATATTTTCCTTTATTAGATAAATATGTAATTTGTGTTAGCATCCTCCGAACACTATAAGTACTTAGCATGCTTATTTCTGTCTTCTGATCTTGTAAAAACTGTTTTATAAAGACAATTTACTGTAAAATTAGCATTAATACACAGAAAGCACTGACAACACAAACAATGAATCTTAATTACTGTATATACACCACCCCTTGTGACATCACCAGCAAAGTGCCAAATTTTGAATATGGTTTGATATGATAAAATGTGCACAGAAGACAATCTATGTGACTTTAAGCACAAGGAACATCAAATTTGATCTCAAGCCTATAGGACACACCAGTATGCTACACAAACCCAGAGAAATATTTGCATACACATTAACTTTTCTTTTAAAAGACTTGTCATGTGATACAAACTATAATATTCATATGTCTATCCTAATTATATACACAGTCTTAGTAACAATTAACATATGTATTTACAGAGTCTCTTTTAATTTTGCAGTAAAAGTGACCATATGACTGGCATCTCCAAAAAAGAATAGATTAGAATAGTGAAGAACAATTTTCAAGTATCATGGCCATGACAAATGGTTCAAAAGCCTGGATAATCTCTATCTACTCAAAATTTGGGACACAACTGCAAAAATATTTACGTAGCTTAATTGAAGATTACTTACTATAGTAAATATTTTCTTCTGAGACATTTGTTGCCTTTAAAAACTACCATCCTATTAAAACTAGAGAGATCTGGAAGGGAGTGGATGTGTTTTCTCATGATGGTAGAAGCTATTGTATTGGATAAGAAAATTATAAATACTACTGGAATAGGAAAGCTTTTCAATTAATGTGTTGAGCCTGAAGGAAGGACTTGAGGGATTCCCTCAGACACAAGCCTCAGACCAGAAGCAAAGGCGGCTACAGGCCTCAGAAGGCCCTCGGACTATGAACACCACACAGTCAAACAGAATCACTACTGAGGGCATTCCAAGTTATATGAAGGACCAAACTTGGCCTCAAGCACACCCAGGTGTCAGGATTTTCCCCTGAAATTAAGTAACTGCCCTGCATTATACCAAACTGTTCCTACGTCAGCAAAGGCCTGAATACCAAGCAATGATGAAAAGGGAAGCAGATGATTGAGAAGCACAAGACAACCACCAGGTAAAACAGAAGCTTTGAGCCTTGCCCACGCCCAGAGGTGGCTTCCTAGGACCACTCTCCCGAAGCAGAGACGCAGCAGAGCAAGGTTTCCTAAAGCAATCTCTAAAAGTCCTTCAACAAGTACCACAAATCCACTGCACGCATCCAGCTTTTGTCTTAACTTGTCAATTCAGTTCAACAAGTAGATACACCCCTTGCTGAGTGGGCAGAAGGGAATATGAACTCAGCAATGTTATATTTATGAGACATAAATGTGTACAGGAATACTGCTTAAAACTTTATGCATTAACACAAAAAAGTGCTTGCCATCTTCTCAGCAACAATTAGCGCTAAGCAAGTGAGATTTTGATACACTTCCTACTTCTGTACAACATTCCAATAAATAAATAAATAAATGGCTAGATAGCTAAATAGAGAAATAAGTGCAGCAGGCCTAGGTTGTTAACCAGCCTTTTATCCTTTGTAAGCAAGATGAAAAAAGTTAGCAATTCTTAAACATAATGTTTAAATTTTGTATTGTGTCAGTCTTCCTACAGTATTAGGTAGAACAATGTTTCAAAAAGTGTCTGATTGCACTAAACACATATTGGGCCCCATGCACTCCCTGTGCAAGGAGAGCGAGCTCAACTACAGTAAATTGATGTGCAGCAACTTACCATCTGTATTTTAGATGGTTATTTATTCTGTGTCTGAATATTAATGTGGGATTAAAAAGATGGCAGCATAATTAATACTTGTACATCTAAAAGATAAAAGTAACTGACTTGTGGAGTGAACTTTTGGAAACAACAGATAAGCAACAAAAGCTCTTTTCTTTAGGTGTAAAGCACTGAACTGTGTAACACCAGAATATGAAAATGCAATATCTAACATCACCACTTCGTTCAGTATTTTCTTTTCTTACTTTTCAAACATCGAAATGCTTAAAAATAAATGCTTGAATAAACTTACAAAAATTGTTAAATGTTAGGTTAATTAATCTACTAAGATATGAAAAAAAATTACTACTCTTAAACCAATATGAATCACATTGATTTTGTCATTGTATTTAGATGGGCACTGCCTTCAGGGAAAGTGTGCAGGATCTTGGAAACAGAGAGGAGAGTGTTTTGTAAAAAATAACAAGAGAGGTTGTTATGATAAGTAGTTTTTGGTAGGAAAGATAAGTAAATAAAAACATGAAAATCTGTGTAATTTGCAAGTGAATAATGTAAGGATGTCCAAGGGCAGATTATTAGTATTTTTTTAAAGTGTCCTAAGGCTATTAATAATAAATAAGTTGTTTTGTGCACCTGAGCCCTAAAAGCTTTCAACTGCCTACAGTTTCTAACGTGTATTACCAATGATCCACCAATATCCAGAGCAGTAGTGAGCACTACAGAACTGGAAAAACAGCTTACTACAAATGTCAACAGTAGAAAAAGATGCCTCAAGCATAAAAATTCTTGGATATATGTACATTGTTGGTGTCCATGAAAGATGCTGCACTGGGAATAACAGCAAGTTCAAACACCTGATATAAGCGTGTAAGAACAGGTTCTTTCACAGCGTTCCTTTTCTAATACAACCACAGTCCTTTTGAGATTAAAGAGTAGCAGAAGATGAGAACAACAAGAATATTGAGGACTAATGAGTTTTGTGTTGGAACCAATTTATGGTGTAATTTGTATATGATACTCTTCACAAGACATGAAAAAATTAAGAAATGTGGTGTCACAGAAGTGTGCATTCATTCTCCAAGCTGTGAGGCACATGTTAAGGCTCTCCAGGAGGCAGACTATAAAGAAGACCTATACTCAGCTGTACAGACTTGTTTGTGTAACGCGTTCTTTCTTGGGTCTTCACTTCATGCAGTTGCAGTTCAGTGCGTAGCTATGATCCTCTTCTGTACTAAATTGCAAATGCATCTATCACTGGCCTTCTCATGTATCTTTACTAAAAAAATAGGAAAAAAAAACCCAAAACCAAACACCCTTTTTAAATTTAATTTTAAAAAGTATTCAAGTTACTGTAAAAAAATTGTGAAATATTTCAAAATGGCTTTGTCCACATCCTGCCATTGCTCTTCATCACTGTTGCTGTTCATACTGTTCAAAGTACTCTCTCTGGCTTCATGACTCACCTTGATGACTTCATTCTCATATCTAATAGCAAAATCTCACAGCAGTTTGCAGCTGAATGGATTTGAATATTCTGTTTCGTCACATTAGATGTAATTCCAAGTGCTGGCTCTGCAGCCTATATTATCTTTTACTGTATAAGGATGCTGATACCAGAAAGGCCACTGCTGTCACCATTTAAAATCCTCGGTGAAAAGTACCATCTTTGCAAGATTCTGAGACTGTGACAACCCTTGTCTACAAACATCAATAAAACCAACCCAGAAACTGAGCTAGGCACGCATTTATTTTGTGTATCTAGCTGATCATGTTTCCAAGAACATCATTCTTTCCTGCACTACCTTCCAACATATTTTTCTCCCCTGCTTATTGAGTTTTATCTGATTTTTAGTCTTCAGCTTCCTTGCAGCAAAAACTGTATCATCTATGAAGTATCAAAATACACATGAAGTCATAAAATAATACAAAACACCATCAAAAAAGCCCCAAAACATAGAGTCAAAGATCCTAAGAGCCTAAGGCTGCACAATGCTTGTACTACTGTTCCATCTTTAACCAAGATGCATTATATTTTACATGACTTGCTACATTACCACTGAGCTAAACAGGTCTTCACAAAGAGGCCTAAAAGCATAATTTTAGGGAACATTTTAAATGTCAAGAAATAGAGAACAATTCTACATAACAACCACCCAACAGATAAATCCTGGATACGTTTTCAAATGAGTCTGCCTCTAAACTTCTCCCTTTGGAGGTGATAAGTAAAATAGTAAGTGAATAGAAAAAGAAAACTCACAAATACAAGGTAAAAAAAAAAAAAATAACCAAACCCACACAGCAGAGAAGCAAACAAGTCTGTTCACAACCTGAAATAAGAACTATTTTGAATATGACATATTTCCTCCATAAATGTCTGTGCTGGCCATGGGCCTATTGGCCCCATATTCAGATTTCATGTCCTCCAAATTTAGTTTATGAATCAGGAGTATGAAACACAATTTATTGCTGTAGCACAAGCAAAATGAACATCTGTTCACTTTTTGCCACATAGGTTTATATCTGGGTGGGTGGGTGTGAACAGAGCTCTTGATGTGCAATATTCTTCCCATCTGCACACCAGGTGGCACTGCATAGTTAATCAGAAGATAATAACAGGCATGAGGAGATTACTTACTTTTTGGGGAAGAGACAGTAAATCAATCTCACATGGCTTTTTTTTTTTTTTAAATCAAGGTACATCAATGCTTGGTCTTTTAATTTCTTTACTTGGTGTGTAATTTCCTTCCAATCAATGGAATCATCTGATTATATTATTGTTTGAATGATATGTTAATTAACTATGAATGACTGCAATTATCACAAAGGTTCTTTGCACAAGGGATTTCTTTTTTTTTTTTTCTTTTTTTATGTACGATTTTAACCCTTGCAAGCAAGATATACTATTTAGGATACATCCAAGAAACAATCTGCTTAGATTTACCCTGTGTTCTCATCTAACCTACCATTTCGCACTACTTAATAGAACCTTCGAATACCCTAATACAATAAAACTGAATTTATAGAATTTCAACATCACAAGATGAAGGAAGAAACAAGAGAGCTTCATTACTAGCTGCATTTGCCCTACATTAAGTTAACTAGAAAGATAGTTAGTGCTGCAAGTTTAAGCCTATGCAGACTAAATTTACAGTGCTTAAGCAACTTCTGGGAATGGGATTTTTTTAAAACATTTTACCAAATAAAACAATCTTTGAACTTACATTTTTATTCTCTTTATGTAAAGATCAGATTATGTTATAAAACCCCCATATGTTATGATAAAATGCTATAGAATAAGGATAGAGGTTTGTGTAAAAGTCTGCAGAAAATACGTTTATGGTGATAGCCTTTCTATATATTTGTTATATTTTGTATTTTCTCTTTCAAAAAGAATATACAATGCTTTATGGAGCCTTAAAAGACAGAACCAAAGAATCCTATTTTCCAAAGAACGTAGCTGAACTTCAAGAAGGATGAGTGATAAAAGCCTAGGATTTCTGTATTTACTCTGAGAGACAAGCAAGACACAAACACATAGACATTTTTTGTAAAAATTGTAAGTATTCTACCCTGCAAATAAATCAAGAGACACAGTAACACAAAGCGTTCAGACTACTCTGTTCTCTGTAAGACACCCTTCGCTGCCTTACTTTGCTGTCTCTGTGTTCTCTCGTCTCCCCCCATCATTGATTTCTACTTTTGCTCTCAGCCTGCTAATTCTCAATCGCCCTGATTCTCTATGGTGTTTACAGAAGGCAGTAACTGATGCAAGACTTCTTTTTAAAGCAAAAATTTCAAACTGAATTTTTCAGTTTAATCACAAATGCTTCACAAACATTTCTTATCAAAAAGCAGAGTTGATTATACGTAGAGTATGCTGAGTAATCTATCAGACCTGGACAGGATTTTTTTTTTTCCCTTTTCTATGCATAGTTTTAGAGGTTAGCAGTAAAACTTTGAAAGTTCAATTGTGAGATTTAATTCCTATTCATTAATGTTTGTGACTAACAAAATAAAACAAAAAGACCTGTAATTGAATTAAATTAATGGAATTTTAAAATTAAATTTTTAAGGACTCTAATTTTACATCTCTAATTCTTAATCAGCATTTTTAAATGCCCATTGAAATAAGACTGCTTAAGCTTAGAAATTGCACCAAACTGAATGGCTGTGAAAAGAAAACAGAAAAAAACATAGTAGAGTCACAGGGTTGTTCCTCCCTTTGATTGGTGCCTTTTACCCTGTGAAAAAATTCCCATATGCGTTATTGTCTGTCATTACTTCTGATGTAAGAAAGTGAGATTCACCGACTACCCTTTCATTAGCTGTAATTTGAAATGAGGACTGCTGGAGAGAAACAAAAGAATGATCTACCTCTTAGGTCCTTGTATACAAAACACATCTTGCTGCCAGATGTTGCAAAATATACATCTTTTTAGAGAGGAAACTGAAAGGACATGAGAGTAAGTGATGGTCAGGGAAGAGGCAATTCACATATTGATCCTCCAGAAATAAACAGAAGTACAGCACGAGGAACTAGTTCAATGAACTACAGTTCAGGTAAGGCAAAAAACAGGAGATTGAAGGAAAGAACTACCAAAACAAAAACCAGTAACCAACAATCCTGTGACTGAGATTCACCTACCATTTGTTCTGAGGTTCTACTGTCAGAGGGCAGTGTTGGCTTCCAGTGTGCCACTGCCCAGGTTGACCTCTTTCATTACTGCCTATCCAGGTAACTATGAAAGGTTTTCCTCGGCTCTAGTCTTTGCTAGTACAACACATGTCTTTGCAAGCCCTAACTCCGCATCAGTGTCTACAACATTACACATGCAGCTACAGAATAATGGGGAAAGATAAGGTGGTGCAAAATAAAATAGCATGGAAGTAAGGTGTGACTCAAATTGAGACCGCAGAGGTTGCCCAAGGTTGGTGACACATCCTGGCCACCTGTTTATTTCAGGTCTAGTACAAGGTGCTTTTCTGAGCTTTAAACAATGACTTAAATGAACCAGACCTACTGGCTGGAGAGAGTCTTTCAACTTAAGATAAACCATCATAGTCTCAATGCCTCAGTAAGCAAAGACGTGAAGCTAAGCAACTTTTATTATTATAATAATTATTATTGTTACTGTTTTTATTTATTTTAGAGTAAGGCTGTTAACCAGTAAATCTTTGTGAACTTCTTAGGAATTCTCTACCCTTCAGGTCTGAAAAAGAGCAAATACATAGACAAGAGCACACTTTTAATACCTTTCCAAATGGTACTCAAAAAAAGCCTTTGCTATACATTTTTCTTCAAAATGGTCACTTGCTTGAAGGATCAAACCTCAGGTC
>NW_010238239.1:0-239 GCF_000690775.1 Eurypyga helias | reverse complement strand
TCATGCGACATTCCCACAAAGCAACAGTTTTTTCATGATACAAAACTGTGGAAAATATCTGTCAAAGTTCTCTTTGCATCCCCACCTGCCCTCATGTAGCTGCCTACTTGCAAGTGCACTTGCATTTCATGAAATACACATGGACTCTTTTACAATCCTGAAAAAAATTCTCGAGTTCCATCTCATTTGCAAGACTAAAGGTGTGCTCTTCAAAAATCATAGAATCATATGGCAGGGAC
>NW_010238238.1:1195-3112 GCF_000690775.1 Eurypyga helias | reverse complement strand
GGAGTGCGGGGGGCGCGCCGCTTTGTGCCTGCGTCCTCCGCCGTGCGAGGCTTTTTACACCCCTTCACAAACACCACACGGGCCACGCTCGGCCGCTGGCCGCATTCGCGTCCCTTCTACATAGATATGTCTCTGTATATCTATTTCCCTCCCTCCCGGGCTTTTTCCCGCGCCGGAGGTTTCGAGGGGCACCCGGGTCCTGCCGATGTGAAATGGCAGGTACCTATGAAAGACAAATATCGTGCAGCGTTTTTCCAACCAGGGAGTCAAATTCCAGGCGGCTTTACGGTCGCCGTTATTTTTCCACCTCTCGAGGAAAAAAAAAAACCAAACCCACAACCAACCGCAAACCCCAAACCTCTAAATGCGGCGGGAGCCATTTTGCATTAGTATTTTCCACATTTGGCTTTTCAAACATTTAGATCGGTAGCCCCAACTGCTCTGCCTTCCAAACAAAAGAGCCTGGATGCTTACACAAGTGTATTTGTACACAGCTTCACACGCACGCACACACAATGTAATAGAGACACAACGTATATATTAATCAATATTTTCGCTGCGCTTATTTTACTTCTATAGCACTCTAAGTGGAAGCATTTTATGGCAGCTACTTTTCTTTAGAGTACTTATTTTTTTCCAGTGCTAAGAAACGCGAATGTGAATTAAGATACCACAAAAGCGGGGAAAAAGCTCTCCGAGTTAATGTGTCAGACGCTTTTCTTTTAATCAAAAAATTAAAAAGGAAGAAAATAAAATAAAAAGGAAGAAAAGATCGACCCAAGCCCACGAAAACCCAAGAAATATAGTCCGGAATTCAAAGCCCCTTCAGTGTAGAGCTGAGCTGACCGAAACCTCAGTGCAAGCTCAACGGGAACCACAGAAATTCGCCCGCTTCGAAACCTCTTCCCTCGCTTCCCCTGAACTTTAACGGCGAGTTTTTACTTTAATACTAGTAGTGCAGATTAGGCAGTTTAGCGACATTTTAAAAAATCTCCCTGCAATTCATCTTTGCTTTAACTGCAAGTTTATACCGAGGGGTTTAAGATTTTTTTAAGATTTTAAGATTTTTTTAAGGATTCTTCTTTTTACTGTTTAAATATCTTATACATGCTTAAACCTTTTTTTTCTCCCCTGCAGACCGTAAACTCCCAAACACAGCATAACGAGACAGCCCGACGTAGCGGGAGTTAGCAACAACATAAACCCAGGATTTTCTAAAATCTCTCGTATTGCTACGATATGAACATTTCTAATTATTAAAAAAAAAAAGTCACTTGCTTATCTCTTCTCACACAGGCACACCAGGGACACTCAGCCACACACAGACGCTCACCACAAATATTTAAAATTCTGGGCCATTTCTCTAATACTATAAGCAACGTCATCTATGCTTTTGAAAGGTGGTTATATACATACATGCCTGTAGCTCGAAAGCTAGGACTTCTACATATATTAAAGAAAGTCACAGATGATTGCAAATGTACATCTTCTAACCAAGCCTTTTGGGAATTAATAGACTGTGACAAACCTATAGGATTTTAGTAGCAGAAGGAACACAAGGTAAATAATAATAGTAATAGTAAGTGCTAAGGAAAGGCCTGGTAGCGCTTATTAAACGTGGTTCTACTCCCCTGACTTTTCCTCTGTTTCTTCGCTGCTGGGCTGTGTGGAATTTATGAATTTGTTTTCCTTTTTCCACTTCATCCGCCTGTTTTGAAACCATATTTTAATCTGGCGTTCAGTAAGGCAGAGAGCGTTTGCAATCTCAATACGTCGTCTTCGGGTTAAGTATCTGTTAAAATGAAATTCCTTCTCTAACTCTAGCGTTTGGTATCTGGTGTAAGTCTGCCTCCCTCGTCTCCCATGAGTTCCATATACTGTACCTGTAGAAGTAAAGACAAAACGATCGCATTGGAC
>NW_010238238.1:0-1124 GCF_000690775.1 Eurypyga helias | reverse complement strand
GGGGGGGGAGAAGCTGCTCTGATTTCCTGTAGGATGCGGGGGGTTTTGTCTCTCTTTTCCTTTTCTCCAGCTGTAAATGCGGATGTGCAGCGTGCTTACGGTGGTGGGGTAACTGGGATGCAAAGAGGCTTTAAGGTGGACCTAGGGGGAGTGAAGTGGATGGCACCCGTGTGAATCACTGAGCAGCGAGTGTTGAGAGCCTGTGCACACGCACACACACGTGTGTGATGCGGGGAGCTGCAGGCGTGTGTGTGTGTGTGCACACGCATACGTGGGGGTGTTTACACAAACACACTCTATCGCTATGGCTGTGACTACAGAGGGTTCGTAATTTAAGTATAATTATAGACATCAGCGAAAGATCATAGAAAAGCCTTTGCCATTTGCTCTGGGATTTATTGCCCTCGAATGCAAAGCAGCATCAGAATGGTCTTGCTAAAAGTTTAACTTTTCAAAAAAGAAATGCGACCCAGCAAACATAAACTCGGGAGGAGGGGAGTCATTTGCAAAACGCTGGAAGTAAACGTCTTAATATGGGTTTATTAAAAATAAGTGCCACCCCACTACAACCCTCCCCCCCCAACACCACTGGACAGAATAGTTCAAATATGTGAAGTTCACTTGTAACAGAAAATCCGCGATGCCATGGAAGTGCGCCCACGGCCCCAGAAACGTGCTCTCAATATCCAATACTTACAGGCTAATGAGCTGGGGGAGGGGGGCGAGGAGGAATGTGCCACACATGCACTGGATCCTGAGCACAGAGGGCATATTCCCTGCATCGCTCCCTGACAATGGAGCAGAGGCTCTGGGATGGCTTTAGGAGAGTGGTAAAACAGCTCTGCTCCTTTTTCCTTTCGTATTTTTCTTTTTTTTTTCTTTTTTTTTGGTGCCTGCTTCCTAAGGATTCCCCAGTAACTTTCACCAATGAACCCACAAGCTGGGCTCTCGGCCACCATTCCCAGGGTGCCAACGTGCCAGGTCTAAAATAACCTGGGACGGTTTCATGTTACCCATTGCCCTGCAGGAACCGTGTCTCTCCAGCAGTCTGGGCTTTATCTAAGAACCAAAAAAAAAATCCTGGGGAAAGAAACTTTCCCTTCCTTCCTCCCCACCCGGCCCCC
>NW_010238237.1:393-1439 GCF_000690775.1 Eurypyga helias | reverse complement strand
CAAGCCAGTGTCTCAGCTATGAGGACTAAGCGTTCCTCTACTCAAAGAAAAGGATATAAAGGTATCCATCACGGCATATCCTGTGGTTTTCCTAAGGTGCCATGGAAACAACATGAGGAGGTGGGATGGAAAACCTACCTCAGAGCTCAAGGAACCAGAATTTGAATTGAAAAGGAAAAAACTTACAAGTGAGGATTCTTCTAGGAAAATTGTTCCTGTTTCCACATAGGATGGAAGACCTGAACAGGCCAACAATCCATTCCTGGAAGACATGAGTGATAGTGATTCATGTCAGTATTAGAGGGGCCCTGTCTCCAGCCAGGTGGAGGAAAGGGACAACCGTGTTAACTGGACTGTTTGGATTCAGTGGCCTGGCACATAAGAACCACAGCAATATAAGGCCCTAGTGGACACGGGGGAACAGGGCACCCTCATGCCATCGAGCTATAAAGGGGTGCGGCCCATCAGTATTTCTGGTGTGACTGGGGGCTCTCAGCAATTGACTGTGTTGGAGGCTGAGATAAGCCTGACTGGGAAGGAGTGGCAAAAGCACCCCATTGTGACTGGCTCAGATGATCCGTGCTTCCTTGGCATAGACTATCTCAAGAGAGGGTATTTTAAAGACCCAAAAGGGTACCAGTGGGCTTTTGGGATAGCTGCTTTAGAGACTGAGGACACTGAGCAGCTGTCTGTCTTGCCTGGACTCTCACAGGACCCTTCTGTTGTGGGACTGCTAAAGGTTGCAGACCAACAGGTGCCAATCACTACCACAGCAGTACACTGGCGACAAAATCGTACTAACTGAGATGCCTTACTCCCCATACATAAGCTGATTTGTCAACTGGGGAGCCAATAAATGATCAGCAAGACTCGCTCACGCTTTAGCAGCCTCATATGGCCAGTGCATAAGTCTAATAGAGAGTGGAAATTGACAGTGGACTATCATGGCCTGAATGAAGTCACGCCACCACTGAGTGCTGCCGTGCCGGACATGCTGGAACTCCAGTATGAGCTGGAGTCAAAGGCAGCCAAGTGGTACGCCACCA
>NW_010238237.1:0-362 GCF_000690775.1 Eurypyga helias | reverse complement strand
TGGCAGGCCTGTGTTTGTTTTCACTTGGAAGGGTATCCAATACACCTGGAATCGACTGCCCCAGGGGTGGAAGCACAGCCCTACCATCTGCCATGGACTGATCCAGAATGCACTGGAACAGGGTGCAGCTCCAGAGCATCTGCAAGACTATTATGTCATCATCGTATGCGTTGACACAGCAGACACAATTTTTGAGAAAGGGAAGAAGATCATCCAAATCCTTCTGGAAGCAAATTTTCCCATCAAGCAAAGTAAGGTCAAGGCACCTACACAGCACATCCAGTTCTTAGGAATAAAATGGCAAGATGGACATTGACAGAACCCAATGGATGTGATGAGCAAAATAACAGCTATGTCCCCAC
>NW_010238236.1:0-493 GCF_000690775.1 Eurypyga helias | reverse complement strand
AAACACCACCCCCAAAACAGCATGCAGAAATAGACCAGGGTTTCATTTGGACTTTATCAACTAATTGGGGTAATTTTCAGTTTAGAGAAATAAAAGCCTTTTTTTTTTTTTAACTTTTTGGGCTTTTTTTTTTTTTGTCATTTGTTGGATGGTGATTTGCCATCTTTGTTGTCTGCCCCTGGGAAGGGCGGATATCCAATAGAGCTATCATAGCAGATTTAAAGACAGATTATTTTACAGAAATAAATTAAAAAGTTTCAGTGTTCCACTATGAAATGATATTGTATCAGTAAAGTGATGTTCTAACACGGTTCAGTGAAAAACAAATACAACTGACCCTCCGAAAATAGGAGTAAGCTGAGTTGCTATGGATGACTTATGTTCATAAGTAATCTTAGAATTAATGCAGTGCTAGAATTAGTATAAAACTTATACATTTTAAATTGTTATTGTAATATCTGTTTATTTTTATGGATAGCTAGCAATAAAGTAC
>NW_010238235.1:294-1316 GCF_000690775.1 Eurypyga helias | reverse complement strand
CAGCCCCACAGATCTCCCCAGACCCACCACGCCCCATACACCCAGTACTTTGCGCCCCGTACACCTCAGGTGTCACCCGTGCAGGATGCTGGGAGCCTCAAGCACGCCCTGCCCCATACACCCCTCATGCCCCGTATGCCCCAGACACCCCCCACAGCCTGGAGCCCATCCTGTGCAGCTCAGGCCAACACACACACCACATCCCATACAGCTCAGACCTGGTCCTGAGTGCCCCATACACCCCAGACCCCATATGGCTTGGATCCCGAGGACCCTGGACATGGGGTGCCCTGTAGTCCCCACAGAGCTTGGGTCCTGCACAGCCCAGACCTGGGGTGCCCTACAGACCTCGTACAGCTCAGCTCCAGTGCCCCCAGCACTTGGGTGCCCTATAGACCCCGCACTGCTCAGATGCCATGCTGCCTGGGTCAGGGGGTGTCCTATAGACTCTGTACGTCCTCGGACACCCTACAGAACTCTGTACAGCCCTACCTGGGGCACCCCATAGACTCTGTACGTCCAAGATGCGGGACACCCTATAGACTCTGCACATCCCAGATGTGGGACACCCTATAGATCTCTATATATCTGTATATATGTGGGACCCTATAGACTCTCTACATCCCGGACCGGGGGCACCCTACAGACCCCATGTATCCCAGACTGGGGGCACCCTACAGACTCTGTACATCCTGGACTTAGGACATCCTATAGGCTGTACATCCAGGACCGGGGGCACCCCACAGACCCCATGTATCCCAGACCGGGGGCACCCCACAGACCCCATGTATCCCAGACCGGGGGCACCCCACAGACCCCATGTATCCCAGACCGGGGGCACCCCACAGACCCCATGTATCCCAGACCGGGGGCACCCCACAGACCCCATGTATCCCAGACCGGGGGCACCCCACAGACCCCATGTATCCCAGACCGGGGGCACCCCACAGACCCCATGTATCCCAGACCGGGGGCACCCCACAGACCCCATGTATCCCAGACCGGGGGCACCCCACCAACCC
>NW_010238235.1:0-237 GCF_000690775.1 Eurypyga helias | reverse complement strand
AGACCGGGGGCACCCCACAGACGCCATGTATCCCAGACCGGGGGCACCCCACAGACCCCATGTACCCCAGACCGGGGGCACCCCACAGACCCCATGTATCCCAGACCGGGGGCACCCCACAGACCCCACGTATCCCAGACCGGGGGCACCCTACATCCTGGACTCAGGACATCCCATAGGCTGTACGTCCAGGACCAGGGACACCCCATAGGCTCGGTACCTCCCAGCCTCGGGCCA
>NW_010238234.1:0-3234 GCF_000690775.1 Eurypyga helias | reverse complement strand
CTCCTTTTTTCCATCAGACTGCATTCTTTCTTCTTTCCCAGGGCACAGCTTTGGGTTTCCTACTATTTAAAGATTCGGATAATTCTTCTGGAGTCACATTATTAAATAAATTGCACAGGACAATTAGTGTTGGAGAGTGCCTGAAATCTCTTTAGTTTTCCTGTTCTCTTCTTCCTCAGGATGGTGACTTGGAATGAATTCATTCTACTCCCTCCTATGAATGAGGATCTTTGGGGTCCTCCCACAGACATAACGTTGAAAGAGACTTGGGAATCACTCTGATGTTTGTGGTGAGAGGATTGGCATACAAGCATGATGTGTAGGAAGAACTTCCAGGAGGTGACACACTAAATGTTTGCTCATTTCATTCTTTCCTGGGCTGAACTCTGTCATTTAGCTGTGATTGTTACTGTCTCTGACATTATTTTCTGATTAACCTTTACAATTATTAGGAATTACCACGTGATTTCGTTGTGAATCCAGGCCATGATGTGCAAATGGTAAAGCTTAAGAGTGCTTTCTCTCATACAGCCCAGAATTACAGGAGACTGTTTTTTCACTAGTTGTTCCCACAGCACAGTCACACCCTTTTCTGTAACTGGTTCAAAAAATATCCAATATAATTTAAAGTAAGTTTGTTTTCAGTCACCCTCTCATCAACTTGAATGCTGTTGGCTGGGCAGCTGGTGGTACGTAAGGGTGGGGAGGAGGAGGTGGGTAAGCTGGGGGAAGAGCGAGGCTCAAGTGCGGTGATGATATTTCATACCTCTCCTCAGGTGTGTTACACCCTGTTTGGAAACCTGAGTCGCCCTGAACCCTTTCGACAAGCGGTGCTTTGACAGGGCATGCAAGTGAGCATGTTTCCTGTGTGTGTCTGAAGAGGTGGGGGAGGAGACCTCAAGGGCAGAGCTCAGTGCCTCAGTGAGGCTCTAAGACCTAAGGCTGTTGGGGTGGGGCTTGTCAGAGGATGCCCAGAAGGGCTGAAGCGGACGCATTAGCCTAGCGGGGCATGTCCCGCGGCAGTTCTGACTGAATGATGGCCGTTCGCTCTGGCTGTTCCTCAGGGCTTCTGCCTGACTTTTTCCTCTCACTTCCACTCTCTCCTTTTGCAAAGTGGCAGAACACGGTGGAGGAATCGAAGTCCAGGCCCAGACGTGTGACCTGGAAACACTAGTTCCCTTTTCTCCCCCCGCTGCAGTTGCCAGCAGTGGTTGCTGGGAAGCTGAAATCCCGTTCTTCATCAGCTGCAGCGCACACATTACTCCCAGTCACAGCTGGAAACAAGCATGGCAGTTTTCTCCACCAGCAGTGCTGTCTGCTCCTGTCCTGGGCCAGTTGTGTGGAGATGGAAAAATCCTTTAGTGCCTGTGTTTGCTCATTTCTTGTTCTCATCACCCTCCTCTGTCTCTCTGGGGAAAAAAAGAAAGCCAGGAGCTCCCTTGGTGATGGTCAGCGGCATTGTGCGAAACACCCCTGGCCGGTGTGTTCCAACCACATCTTTCATGTAGGAGATCCTTAATGCTGTGCCGTGCTTTGGTTTTCATTGGTGATGACGAGATGGCTGTGCAGGGCAGGAGAGCTGGAGAGGCCGCTGTGTGCAGAGCCCCCGGTTCTCTCTGCTCCCCCTGTGCATAGTACACAGGCCAGCGGTGGCCCCTGAGCTAGAGCAGATGTCAGAAATAGATGCATGAAACCATCCTGCCTGTGCCAGACTGGGGATTAAAAGGAAGGTGGTATATGAACTCGTGTCAAATCACTTGCCGGTTGAGGGTGAGCTGTTACCAAACTCTTGAGCAACCGCTGCGGCACAGGTTTTCTCTGAATGTAGTACATTTAAGCATTTTCTACAAATATTTACAGCATCTGCAGTGTCTCTGAGGCGCTGGATGTTAACAGCACTCCTTGTGTGCTGCCTGTGGACAAGCAGACCTGAAATGATCGATTGCTCAGAGGAAAGTTATTAAAAGCGTCTCAGTCACTTAGAAATCTCAGCCAAAAGTGACCTAAGCATTGGAAAAGAAGGCTGCCACTAGGCAGTTTGGAAGAAACCCCTCGGGGCTTTCTCAAAAGTTTCTCTGAATGATAAAGAGCTACAAGACATCCATCTGGTGCGGTTGTGTTCCTCATTCTCCTCATGATTCAGTGGTCGATGAGGACTTTGAGGTGCTGGGAATCAGTGACACTTTTGTGTCTCTAGGGCTCTGCTCCCCGGGTCAGCAGAGCTGGACATACAGATCCTGGTGTATATACAAATACTACTAATAATAAATAATTAAAATAATAGAAAATAAAACATATGTTACAATATGATACCGTTTCTCACCACCCACCAGGTGTTGAGTAGTGAGAGTCAGACCCAAAGAGCCCGAGAGCTGCAGCCCGAGCTTTGCTGAAGATCTTCTGTAAGGTTGGTGGAAGGGAGGAGAGGAAGGTGAAGAGGGGAGCCAAATTCAGAAGTGTGCAAAGATTGCCAAGTCTCTAGTTGGGGGGACAATTGGGCACCTAATGTCTGCGTATTATTTGGGCCTTGGGAGTGTCCCGGTGGCAATGACAAAACGTCCAGGTGTCCCGGACTGACACTGCACACTGGGGCGTTTCTGAGGTGCGTTGCATACCGCCCTCAGTGAGCTGTCTGGCGTTTGTTAGCTGGGTCATGCTGTGCGTCATGGCTAGACAGAGGTTGCTAGGGTAAGTCACACACGTGCTCAGGGAAACTTGGGAACACAGAAGGAAGTTTGTGTCTCTGTCCTGGGCCGAGCCACACTCCACTTCCTACAGCTTCATGCATGCAAGAATTAGGGGTGTGCTGTATTTCCCAAATGGTATAGAAGAATTCATGGAAGGATGGCTTTAATGGAATTTCTGTAACACTGAATATCAGAGGCTGTATAGTGTCAGGGGAGAAGAATGAACACTTCTCTCTGGGAAGCAGAACTGACTGGGGACTGTAAGGAATCGTATTCCCCCTCTATTGCCATGAACCTCCAGCAAGGCCTTTGCCCTCCGAGTGGTTTAGCTGTTCACCAGTCTCAGATCTGTGCGCCAGACTTGAAAATAAGGCATGAAATAGCTTTAGTCTTCCTCTGTCCCACTGGCCATTGCCCTCCCGGACAGCACCGTCTCGCGCCAAGGTGACGGAAAGCAGTTCAGTTGTGTCTTGCTTACAGACAGCTTGCCGTTCTGAACCAGTACTGGGACACACGGTGCAGTGCTTATTTGGGAACAGCCAGGGTT
>NW_010238233.1:0-3642 GCF_000690775.1 Eurypyga helias | reverse complement strand
TGATTCTATGATTCTATGATACAAACGGTGGATCTGTTCAGCCAATAGAGATATTTATCTGAACAAAGGCTTTCCAGAACAAAGGCTACCCTCTGGTCCCCTTTGGTTCTTCAGTCAGTTGCTTTAGTCTTCCCAAATCTTATGAGAATCTCTCCCTTGCCCATCTCCTCTGGAGCCTTCTTCCATGGACTCCACTGGTAGGTGAGACAGCCCGCTGAGGACTTGTCTGTTTACCCAGAAACTCTCGTTTCCCTGTTTATTTGTTTGGTGCTTCGTTCTCATGTGATGTCACTGCATATGCAATGCCTCAAGGTCATGGGTGCAATCTGTCATTCCAATTGTGACCGTAATGATGATCAGAGGAAATACCTATGGGGTTCTTCATGACAGAGCTGGTTCCTACCAGTGAACCTGTCTTCCACCTTACTACTGTCATCTCCAGCACCAAGCAACCTCTACCTTTTAGTCTTACCTTGGCCAGGCACATTACACAGCTGCTGTCGATGCAAACAGAAGATGCCCAACATAATGCTTTTCTATTAAGAAAAAAAAAAACCCAACACTGTAACACCATAATCTCCAATCAACTTTATTCCTCCCCATTTCCTCAATATCTGTCACTGACTGGTCTGATTTCTGGAAAGCCTGTCTCTCCACTGTACTCATTAATGTCCCATTCCAAGCCTTTCTTTCATTTGTTCTCTAGGGCTCCTTGGAGACCATCTTGCTTGTATTTTCCTTCCTCAGCCTGCCTCCCTACAATCTTACACTTCTTTCTTAAAATCAGAGGGAAAATCTGCATGTTCACTGCTTCTTGATCTATTTAAATGCATTTCGTGACACATGCTGTATTCATTCTCCCTGACTCTAGCTGATTTTGAAGGAGACAGGTCAAAACTCAATCAGACGTAGCCCTCATTAAAACATCAGGTGGTAATTTTCAACCTCTTTCAGCTCTTTAAGCAACAGTAGCTCTTGTTGTGTACTAAAAAAATAAATTCTGAGAATGATTTTAGAAAAGGAATTTTTCCTGTTTCTCAAAATGAAATTCAGAAATCAGATTCATACCATTGTATCCCTGTCAGTTGACTGTGAATTGATAGTATAATTTGGTTGTGATTCACCTTTAATCTCTGTAGGTTGTAATTGCAACCTCGCTCATCTGTAAAACGTGACCGCACTCAGCAATGATGGAAGAGTAATTTCCTGTCCATTTTGTGGCAGGGGTTTCAATAGCATGGACACTCAAACTGCACATCACAGCTGCGCCAGTGAAGGTTACCCAGGGGAGAAAGCGATTTGTCATAGGTGCTTGTTGTCCGAATGCTGTCAGGCATTGCTTGGTGTAGACCTCCGCTACGACTGCACTGGTGTCAGGAGCTTGAGGCAGACACCTCAAAGTATGTTGCTTTGCTACAGAATTAATTTCTTCCTCCTCTGGGTGATGTCCTACAACAACCGGATATGCCCTGTATCAACGATTTGAGAGCTTAACACCCAAAGCGGAGTTTAGAAAGCTGCCCCTCTACTATTTGGGAGATCAATACTTTTTTTTTGATAGATGGTAGATTTACACACCAGCAGGGATGATAACCTTAGCCTGGTGTTCATGACCTTTTTAGGAAGAGACCAATTAAAGTCTGTAAGTCTTTTTTCTGTAAGCATCTGTAGTGTCTGTTTAGCTTGCTGCACAGCTGCAAGAGCTAAAGAAGTATAATTTTAATCAGATATAAGAAAGAGTCTGGCAGCCTAAATTAACCTACTTAGATAACTGATTCAGCTTCTTAACCACAGATTAAGTGAAGGTATGAGAACTGGTTAATTAAAGAAATTAATATATATATAAGCTAATAATTCTGCTGAATAATAATATGTTTCTGAAAACATGATGTTGTTCACAAACACATATGCATCTTGCTGATCATAATGTGTTGAAAATCCAGGAAATTTAACATTGAATCCATGTGTTTCAGGCTGCAAAGTGAAATCAACAAAAAGGAAGCGGAATGTGAGAATTTTCTCTAAACATTCTAGAACATTAGTTAGACAGGAATATTTCTGGTGCAAGAAGGTGGGTCTTGATGGTCTCTCCTTCACAATAGTAGCTTAAAGAACAATAAGAGTTTCAAGGAAATAGTTTCTCTTAGCCTGTTGAAAATTTCCATATTGTTCTTCTCCTGAAAGACTAGATGACAGCTAGGCAAAGGTATTATTTTTCCGGGTGTCTCACGGGCAGCCAACATTTCTGAAATACTGCATGCACGTGCATTCAATAGCAGGGCTGCCACGGCACTCTACCACACCACGATTCAACCCCGTTTCTCAATTTTCAGTTTCTAATGGAGGGTGTCCCTGCCCATGGCAGCAGGGTTGGAACTAGATGGTCTTTAAGGTCCCTTCCAACCCAAACCATTCCATGGTTCTGTAATATGAAAGGCGATGTCACCATTATCACACCTGCAGGAGGATTTGATCTGGACAAGAACCACTTAAGACCAATTTTGCAAAAATATGTAAACCCTGTATCTTAAGACCCACAATGCCCCGGAAAGGGGTGTGTGTGCCTTTCCCAACCACTGCTCAGGTGGTCTGTGAAACTCAGAGAACAGTTAAATCACACTGAGGTTATGTAGGTGCTGTTTTCTTGATAGTTAAATTGGCAGTGTTCCGACAATGAATGTGTACCTTAGTTTGTGTAACAAGGTAAGGCTGAATAAAAGATGAGGACTAAATCACAACAAATCACACTGTAATTGAAGCAGCCCTAGTGCTGAAACAAGGTATCTGCATATACAGTGGGTACTCAGTAATTTCCCCAAGAAGAAGAGAACATATACTTTTTCAAGCTGCTTTAAAATGGAACTAATGAGCATCGTTGCAAAATGGACTGTGTAAGCAGGTGAAAATGATGTATGCATGCTTGTCATTTTTTAAGCATGCATATGCTTCAGGTTTAAAAAAAATATTTCTTCTTTTTTTTTTTTCAAGTAGTATTATGAGAATTCTTCAAATGATATTTCACATTTCTGTTGTAGCTGGAAGGAAAGCAGCTTGTATATTTGTGGAAATAGTGAAAGGAGGAAAAAAGCGCACCATCAGCAAGAATCAAAAATGAGCCCCTTAGGAATGGTTGTAAAATAATACAAGTTTTTACTAAAAATACTCACATGAAACATTTCAAAGGACTAGTAGATATTTCACTGTTGGACTAGAATACCCAAATTACTTTGTGTTCGTTATTAATTCTCGTTTAAAATAAACAGCCATCAGTGAATTTCAAGCTTATTTTGATGTTCTATACCTGTATAGGTTCCTTTTACATTCTCTGCTAATTTTTAGGCTTTTTTTTTTTTTTTCTAGAAAATAATTTTCCATCCCACTTTTTTCAACTAGGAGGAAATAATGTTTCATTATCAACAAACCATATGTGCAATTAAAGGAAGATTATGAAAATTCAGCAGTTTGTTACTTCTCACATGTCTTGTGACTAACTTTGTGTTTCTGATGCAAGCATGTCGTGTATCAAAGCATAAACAGGAGAATCCAACATAAATGCTGCAGTCATAATTGGGATTGAACAATTATTGGGAAATATTCCTATGTGTTGTGGTTTAACCTCAGCAAGCAATAAAATACCACACA
>NW_010238232.1:0-29892 GCF_000690775.1 Eurypyga helias | reverse complement strand
CTCTTTCCTTGCTGAATCCAGCACAGAGGGTCATACACCTACCCTTGTACATACCTGGAAGAGCACTGAACTACTTACTGCTGAAGTAATTTCCCTGTGACATATGTAGTCTTGTCAGTGATTTTGTTTCAGAAGATGAGATTACCATGGTTATGACAAACCAGGAATATTCCAATAATATAAAGATTATCGAGAAGTTTTCTGTACATCATGCTGAAAGGACTGCTTTTCATGGGTCTCAGGAGGTCCTGTTCTGCAAACCCTTACCTCAGCGCAATGCCTTTGGCACACGGGTAGCTCTGCCGCTACTGGTATGACAGCTTGCATGAGCAAAGGTTTCAGCATACCATCGCTGAGATTTCTATCAGGGAACAGGTAAATCTATAAGGAATATTTAAAAAAACTCTCAAGCACTTCCAACACGCAGAGATGAGACACAGGAAAGATTTATTTAACAGGCTTGAAAACCTGAAAGCGGTTTTTTTGCTAGAAAAGGTTGTGATAGCAATTTAAAATTTAAAAAACTCCCATGCCCTAAAATGTTTAGAGCTGAATTATCCTTTTAGGATTTTGCTGGATCCTGCTGTGCCATTTATCTCTCTAAGAAGCAATTTCTTAAAGATTTCACCATTACTTTCATGCTGTAACAAAAATGTGTTTGCTTTTTACAACTTGAAAATGTATGTATGGGAAGAATGTCTACGCGTGTAGTGTTTTTCTTCTGAGGCAGAGATTTGGAACAGAAAAGGGGAAATAGTGTATCCCATGTCACTGATTTCTTCCTAGCATTAAATATTTACAGACTGGTTCTGTGAAGAGCAACCGCCTTTCTCTGGGAAACAGCGGATTGGTGCTTTCTCTGACCCCATCTGCAGGTTTTGCTCTTTAGTTCAAACTGCTGCAGTTGCAGCACCTGGGGTATGTGCCTGTGTACCAACCACCTTTCCTTGCCGCTACGTGCTTGCTCTGCCCTCTAATTGAAGCCTCTCCACAAAAGAGCAGAGGGGGGAGGCCGGCCATGCTCCTGCAAAGGACCCGCGTTTGAAGTGGAGCATATTCTCCGGCGCACCGAATCTCAGAGTATCGCTCAGGCAGGCAGGCACCTCTGGAGATGCCCTTGTCCAACCCCCTGCTCAGAGCAGGGTCAGCTGCAGCCAGCTGCCCAGCACCCTGCCCCACGGGGTTTTTAATATGTCTCCAGGGATGGAGTCTCCATAGCCTCTATGCAAAGCCTGTGCCAGTGTTTGACCACCCTCACAGTAAATGGGTTCTTTCTTATTCTTAAACAACCTTCCTGTATTTCACTTTGTGCCTGTTTCCTGCCAAATTCTACGAATCCAAACTACTTCAGTCACTGCTCTCTAAGGACTGTTTTGTTTGTTTGACTTGGATCACTGGCACATAATCTTAATTTCAAGCCAAAGACACTAAACCCTTCTTCAGTGCACTGAAGGTTCATCCTGACCTAAGTAACCGAAATCGTGACAATCAACAGATGACGTAAATTTAGATTGAATTTTATTAGGCATTTCTCAACACTATGTCTTTGGCTACTCTGGCATACGTTCACACTCTCAGAAGATAGGATAATTTTCCCTTCTGCTCAGGCATCCTTGCTGCAGATGTTGTGAGACCGACAAGTGTTTCTCAGTATATTCCCTCAAGACCCTCTAAGTTTAAACTGAATCTCAAAGATAATTTTCAGTCTCCTACTTCATTTCTGCTGAGTTCAAGTTCACTGTACATAATTATATTCAGTGCTCTGTCACAAAAGGGAATCAACCTAGCCATATTCTGTTAATTCCACTTTTTTTGTGCTCAGCACCCAAAGTAAGTTTCATGGAATTTTACAGATGTGAGGTCTAGAAATGGCTGAAAACATTGGAAATGGCGAGTGACTCTGTATCTGCCAGAGAACTGAAGTGCAGAAAGCACTTGCATCTTTTTATCTCAGAGAAGTACTTTCAGACTTCTTTGCTTTGATGACTTGGGATTCTACCAGTGTACAATTTATGAGATCTAGTCAACTATATAAAATTATTGTGAGAAGTCTGTGGTTTTTTTATTTCAATCTACGTATTGGGAATTTTGTCATTTTCTGAAAAGCTCTGTACTACTCATCAGATTAGGCACAATGAAGAGTCATTAACCTTAATGACCACCCTGTCTACACATGAGGTGTGCTCAGGAGGCCAGTAAAAGGTAGAAAAGCAATTTTTTTTCCTCCTCCTTCTCTGTAAAAGGGAGCAAAAAGTAAAAACGCGAACTTTCCATTTAAAGCAGAAAGATAAAGCGAAGAAGCAGGGAACTAAAAATGATGCACAGAATGAATAAAAAGTGCCATAAGAAGGTTTCTGGCAGAAGAGGAGCACATGTGGCTCATTGACTCCCAGCCACATCCTGGGAAAGGTTCTGGCTTGAGGAGGCTCTGGGAGAGATGCTCTGAGGCAGCACAGGGGACACAGACCTGAGCCTAGCAGGCAATTTCTGACTTCATCCAGGCTCTTTTGTCATGCACCCTGTCACATGAAGAACAGGCCTGAATGCTCACTCATCTATGCATGGGCAGCTATTTAAAGCAAGCATGGAAGACTGTAAAGTGATGCACATTGGATTTCAACCTGGTTTGCCCCCCTGCCAAGTGTCAGCCCAGGAAGGAAGGCAGAAAACCCGGCTCTGCATGCTCCTAAGGCCCAGTCATAAGGGCAGTTCCTGTTCCTTTTCAGTTCAGCTTCTGATTCAAGGAAGTCAGCTTCATCCTTGAGTGAAAAGCAGGATATTCCATCCAATTAACAAATCGATACCCCAGATAACATGCAAACTGCAAGGGCAGAAACAAAAGACAATACCTGTTTTTAACAGTGCAAATGTATTGGAAGAACTCCTTAGTTAAAGCTGCTTAGCGCTTCACATAGTTTCCTGCTGTTTTCATGCAGCTTTTGTTAAATGGACATAATTTCATATGGCAGACACTAGAATAATTCCCAATTATTATATTTCATTACTATTTTAGCCTTTTTATTTTATAAGGGAACGTTATACATTTATACTCGATACCATTTTAACTAATACTTTTTCTATTTAATCTCCATCTCTGGTGGAATTATTAATGTCAAAACAGTAATTAATTAAAAGCATATATGAAACAGAAAAAAAATGTGAGGCTTTACCCTGATCTTTTTTTCCTTTCAAACTTAGCATGCACAATTCTTTTGTAAATATTAAGCCCTCAGGATTAAGGTAGAGAATATGTGTATAAAGAAAAAAGAAAAGTAGAACAAGCTAAAAGAGTGTGATTTGATGTGATATGACAGGAAAACAAAACAAAACCAAACCACCAGCACAAATGGAGGCTCCAAAATTAAATGTTAGTCCCGTAATACCATCAAAGCCAAACTGCAGAAGCAAAGAGTTTTCATACTGCCATCACTTTATGTCTAGCAACACATGGATTATGAAACAACGGTCTTGCACTTAGGCCTAAATCCAAAAATGAAACTGAGATTCTCATATCCAACTGAAATTAATGGTCCATTTAAATCAAAGAGAGCAAGAATCTCAAATCTGACGCAGTGTTGGGTCTTGAAGCACTACCCATAAAGAGAGAATTTCTCTCAAGCAATTGAGACACCTAGCTAATGGCACACTGGCTGATGAGTAACACTTTTCCATGTGGCTTTTTCTATATACTCTGTACTGGTAGTGGTACTCTGGGAGTCAGACACCTGAAATTCAGACACAATGATGCTCACTGTATTTAAGTTATTTGTGCATCTTAAACTTCATATGTTTCATGAAAAACACTGAGAATCCTAACTTACTGGAGCCCATGTTCTTTGGTGAGACTCACTGTCAGGTCCCCAAAACATTGTGAATATGGTCCTCTATTACAAAACATGTGTGAATGGGAAGAACCATTTTCAAAGAACTGCAGGAATATGGCAATCTGGATGACGAAAATTGATAAAGAAAAGGAAATTATCTCAAATGTGCTGCTTTCTTGATTGAATACCAAGTTTGTATCAACCCTTCTAGGCACAGTCATAAGAAGCTCTGGAAAAAGAGAATAAAAAAACAAAAGAAAAAGAGATGAAGCACAATAGAGTGTTAAAATTGGAGTATTGCTTCCATACCCATGAGATTGCTTTTTCTTTAAAGTATTTCAAGTATCCTGACAATAAAAGAAAGAACAGCTACATTAGTATCATATCATTTCCATAACCATTATCTTCAGTTCCTTCTGATCTGACAAATTTCTACATATACTGCACCTAATAAGCTTGTTCTGTTTTTTTCCACCCCTCTTGAAGAGTAAATCACACCACAATTGTTTCACTGGAGGCTTCTTATATGCACGATCCTACAGAGCCTGTTGCTAAGACAGAGCATACGGTGATGCTCCCCTGTGACAACAGCCCATGATACCTCAAAATCCTCAACTCCTCAATGTTAAAGATCATTGTGTCCTAAATAGGGATTCTATAAGCTGAGCAAACAGATATCCCATGTCCTTTCTAGTAGTGGTGGCTGCTGAGCCCCAGACTGCATCCCAGATGATGAGAAGAACAGATGATTTGGCTTATTAATGGACACTTCCTTTATAACATTATGTTTTTAATTTGGGCAGCGTATTGTTCTTAATTCCCCTCAAAGAGACAGCGGAACCTATGAAGATCAAGAAAGTTTAGTCATCTTCATAAGAACTCCTGAGGAGGTTTTATTTGACCTCAGCAAACCCTATCAGGAGTTTTCTGCGATGAGTCTTCTCAAAGCTGCAGGCTGTGCTCACAGAAAGCTTGTTTTATTAAGATTCAGTCAGTCAGCATCGTACATGTCACACTGTAAGGAGTCCTGGGTATGTATCTCCCAAAGCTGATGATTACCAAAACAATCATAACAGTGTCTGTATGGAGGCATTATGTCAAAAGACTCTATTATAAATGAGGTAAAATTGATGTCGTGTAACAATCAATACACACAGTTAAAGCGATCTGCACAGGCTTATAATTGTTACAAATTCAATTATTTCAGCAAATGTAAATACAAGAGATATAAATATGCTAAACAGTTCAAAATTCTTTGATGAAAGCTAAAAGTAATTTGTGTGCTATAATATGCAGTGTTGTTGGATGCAATCTTACGAACTGTAGCAATCTTGACCAGAGTTTAAAGGTATCCAGTCACTGAAATGTTCATTAAGCATTATCTCAAGAGGCAGTTCTGTTTGCTAGAATGATCTTTTTTAATTAGTGAATTACAGAACAACATAAAAAAACCTTCAGCTGTCGTTGCCTTCTGCTTACACAACATCTTTCTGCTGCCTCAGAACTGAATTGCTCTGTAATTGTATCCTCCACTGCAAATAAGCAAAAAATGTACTCCAGGAAAGCTCTAGCAGTTCCTAAGACTGGTGAAAATAAAGATCAGCAATCAAACACCCTATGGATTAATATGATCAAGTTTTCTTTTCTTTGTCTTTCAGAATCTTTTAATGGTAGCTATTTTTTTAAGAAAAATGACATGATGGTTGATACCATACAAGCCATGTGAAACCGAGGTGGCCTTCAAGGAACAAAAAATCCACATACAGCTATGTTTCTAATTCATGCAAAAAACCTCACACACGGAAGATGGAGAAACAGCCATTCTGGCCAGAAATTATGCAAATCCACCTGATCAAAATCTGACCATAGACCTGTCCTAACACTTCCAGAACAAGAGAAACTTACTCCAGCTAGATTTTTATTGTGTCTTGTTTGTGGTTAACTCTTATTTTGACTTGATTAATCATAGCTCAGCATCAGAATCATTGTCTCTTGTAAGCTTGTTATCAGATCAGGGTGACTTGAAAGACAATTCTTGTTTTTATTATAACACTGGTTTAGTTACCAGCTCCTAGGGTCTGAACAAGCTGGGGGTATTTTACTGATAACTATCCATTCATCTGATTACTTCTGCCCATTTAGAAAATGTTAAAAAACTGAAAAAAATAGTGGCTTCTAGAAGAATATCATTCCCATCTGATGGTCATGAAGAGACTGATTTAAACCTGTGTATATTTGAATTTTCTGTCTGTAACAAGAGATTATAGGTAGGCATGATGTTTAAAAGCCATGAAAGGGTGCACAGTGTTTATAGGATGAGGTTAGGACTACCAGTTAAATATGTGTAAATAGTCATTCTGTCAGTCAGTGAATATGCTGTAAATAAGGGAGTGCAAAACTTCCAATATAAACTTTAGTATAAACAAGTGAGCACTTCTGAAATATTGTTAGCCTGCAGATAAGTAATAGGTGTTTAGCTCAGTAGGTATCTGAATGCAAAAATCCAGTCTGTAATCTTGCCTGCAGTACAATGCTTGAGCAGGGCTCTGAATACATCAATACACAGATGCCTGTTGTATCAAAAAACCAAATACATGGACCAACCAACCAACTAACCCCCGACCTCAGATAACTGTTTTTTTCATCATTTCCAATATAGTTACCTGAGAAGAAAGTGAAGGAAAATCGGTCACACAACCTGTTTTCTGCATTATGTCAGAATAAATGCACAGTGACTCCCGAAAAAAAACCCCATGACACCACACCACAAACAGCAGAGCTGGTCAAGTCAAATGAGAAGCTGATATAAAACTACATCATCCGTAAAACATCCTGAGAAAAAGGCTGAGGGAAGAGGAAAGCAGAGCTCTAGCACTATGAAGGAGGAAACTGAAGAAGCTAGGGTCCACACACACTTCTGTCATCTCAGTTTTTACTTCCTGAGCAAGTGGCACTTTGCAACCTTAAACATTCTTCTGCTTAAGACAGCTTTTAAAGGAACTGCATTTGGCTTCTCCTCTTAAAAATTCACCAATTCCTTGCAGAATCAGTCAGAACTGGGATTAGGAGGAAAGAGCTTCAGTTCACTTCACCTAGATCAGAAACACGTGCACACAGGCAGCTCTTCCTTCTGATCATTATCTTTGCTTTCATATTTTAAGGAGTAATGACTACATGAAATTATGAGGATGAGATGTAAATGCTATTCCAATAAAAACCATGTCACAGGTCAGTAGTTTGATGGGCATGGGAAAAAAAATAATGAATTGCTTGACTACTAATGTTTGGTTTGAACTAAATGAGGGTATTTTTGAGGTCAGTTAAAGTGCTGCTGTACCTTCACATTACACACTCCTGAATTAGCAGCTACATAGCCTTATCACAAGCATTTTAAGAGCAGCTTTTTTTTTTGGCAGGCTCAGGTAATTTACTGTTATGCAGTGTTATGTAAAGAAAACTAGTCTTCTATACAAGATACATTTCCAACTCTCTTTCGTCTTCTCATCTGTCACCAGCTGCTGAAGATAATTTAGTGTAAAGCACAGCTTTACGTTGCAAGTTCTCATCCACTAGTGCCCATTTGCCTAATTTTCAGGTCTTCAGAAATGACAAAGAGCAAGAATGCAAGAATCAGTATTAAAGGTTAAACCTGAATTAAAGGTTAAATGGGAAGATATTTTGGTTAAACACAGTCTTAACAAGGTTAACGTGTGTTTACTGTCACAACAGAATTTGTAATATTTTCCTCATTTTTCGCAAGCACATTTATAGGTTTGTGAATGATTTTTTTAAGGCTGCTGAATGTTGGGTAGACTGTAATGACTTCAACAAATGATAAATCATAAGAAGGGACTGTACTAGTGAATTGGATTTCAAAAGACATCCTTTCTCTGTATGGCAGCTGTCATGGTATTTCTGGTGTCCCTCTGTACAGCTCTTAATTTTAAACAGCTTAATAAGTATTTTGTTAAAAACAACACATACAGCAGTGATAATCCGAACCATCTGATCATCTATACTGCTTGACTGATAGCTCTCCTTCATGTCTGTGATCTGGATTACTCCAACAAGCTGTCCCTACGATGATGCTGCAGCACTACTCGGAGGACATTATTCTGATATCCCTTCTGAAAGTCTAAGCTTTTTGAGAAAAAACTGCACCAGGTTTGTTTTCTTCCATAGTGCACCCCTCCAGTGAGCTTTACACCCTCAAACATCCCCACATGCCTGTTGATATGCCACTGGGCATACAAAGCAATCATTTTTCATGCTGTAGAAATATCACTATGTTTTTATAGAGTCCTCAAATCATATCAGACACTATGAATTGAACACACACATGCAGTTTGTATCCAAGGTCAGAGGAGTTTCAAATGGAGTCCAGGGTCTAATAGTATGTCACGTAGACAAGGCCTTTCTTCTATGAATAGAGGTACTCTTCAGCAGGGGAAATCCGAGTCAATCCATGCCACTTGGCCTTCTTTTATTTGGCAGTGATGCTAGGGCCTGAGATCACTCTGGCCCCGTGCTAACAGATAGAGGTTGCTTAATGAGCAGGGACACAGCCCCAGTCAGAACGACAAGGAAAAGCTGATCAACTCGACCTCCCCTGTTTCAATTTTTAAAGGTACTTTCTTAGAACTTTGCAAGTACTTTTCTTTGAAGCAGCAGACCTATCACCTACATCCAGGAGAGGTCTAGTGTCAGTGGTTTACTCATGCAACTTTACTCTTCTGGGGGTTTCTTGATGTCGAGGTCAGGTACAGCTTAGTCAAGTCAGAGGGAAAAGAAAAGCAAGGGGCTTGCTGTTATTCTTGCTTTTTCCTTAAGTCTCATGATTGGATCTTATTGGTGAAACAAACAATTTGATCAAGACAACAGTTATCCTATGAATCAAGAGCATAACTAGTAAAGAATGTTTAAACACAAATATCTGCACAGAAAGACATTGATATTCCCTGTTTTTCTTTTCAGACCCTTTTCTGTAAATACCTTTATAGTATTTTTCTAGCACACACTTGGTTGTCATTTCTTCAAATAACCTAAATTTTACAAATACATTATACATGACTGGAGAAAATATAGACTCCTGGGATCAAACTAGAATTTTCTTGAGTGCAACTAAAGGTCCTTCTAAGAGAATGAAGAAGATTTAAACTGCAGGCACAGAGGCAATAGCTTTGGTTCCTACCAATTTAGCAGTATATCCCATGTAATAAATTCTATTTAGACTCAACCGAGACTTAATAAAAAAGGTAAATAGTAGTTTAGTACAGATATTTTAATGGAGCTCCACTGTAATTAAACTTTAAAGGAGTGATTATTTTTGTTTTTATAACAGGAATTGCATTTCTCATTTTATTACAGTAAGTCAAAAAATTAGAAGGCAAAGACATATCTTCCAACAGCTAGTATCCTATGTCTGGAAAGAATCAGCATCCAATTAAGGTAATTACCATTCTCATTTGGGATCCAGATAAGCTCTTAAATAGTCTGTCATTAAGACATATACAGCACACCTCTTTAATAAGATCTCTTGATTTGATGAAACCTTTATTAATACCATCGAAGGTCCCAGAAGAACACCTCCATCTTTTTGTGAGTGTTCTGTTCAAGATTACTCTGGTGTCATTGACAATGCTTTTGGTATAATTAGGCTTGAATGTGGAGTCCTCATCTTGAATTTTTAAGACAGTTTAGCAATAGTGTGTATGTACCAAGGTCATGCATCGCTCTTCACAGAAGCAGCTGCTAGCATTCAAACAATGCATTTATCTTTTCATATTATTTTTAAGAAGAGATTCCAATTAATCTATGGTTATACAACAAGAAGAAATCTTATCCAGTGTTTTTACAGTAAAAGCATGTCACACTTTAAAAATCTCTGTTCTAAAATACCTTATTTCCAATGGGTTTATTGTTTTCTTCTTCCTGGTTTTCTGTGTGTTGAGTTTGTGTGGTGAGATTTTGGTAGTGGGGGAGATGCATACAGGGATGGCTCCTGTGAGAAGCTGCTAGAAGCTTCCCCAGCTCCATGTCAGACTCACCTCTGGCCACGGCTGAGCCAGTCAGCGATGGTGGTAGCACCTCTGTGATAACATATTTAAGAGGGAAAAAGGAACCAGGGGAGAGAGGAATAGGATGTGAGAGACAACAAGGCAGACACCAAAAGTCAATGAGGAAAGGCATGGAGGAAGTGGGCTGGAGCAGAGGTTCCCCTCAGCCCATGGTGAGAGGGCAGGCTGTGCCCTGCAGCCATGGAGGGTCATGGGGGAGCAGAGACCCCCCTGCAGCCCGGGGAGGGCCCCATGCCAGAGCAGGCAGCTGTGCCCGAAGGAGGCTGTGACCCTGTGGGAAGCCCATACTGGAGCAGTTGGTTCCTGAAGGACTGAACCCCACGGAAGGACCCAGGTCAGAGCAGTTAGAGAAGAAAACTGCAGCCCGTGGGAAGGATTCACATTGTAGAAGTTGGTGGAGGACTGTCTTCCATGGGAGGGAGCCCATGCTGTAGCAGGGGCAAAGTGTGAGGAGTTCTCCCCCTGAGGAGGAACTAGCGGCAGAGACATGTGATGGACTGACCACAACCCCCATTCCCTATCCCCCTGTGCTGCTCGTGGGGAGGAGGGAGAGAAATCAGGAACAAAGCTGAGCCCTGGAAGAAGGAAGGGGTAGGGGGAAAGGTGCTTTTAAGATTTGGGTTTATTTCTCTTTATCATACTCTGATTTGCTTGGCAATAAATTAAATTGATTTTTTTTTCCCCCAAGTGGAGTTTTTTTGCCCGTGACCATAACTGGTGAGTGATCCCTGCCTGTTCTTGTCTTGTCCCATGAGCCTTTCCTGATATTTTCTCCTCTCCATCCCACTGGGGGTAAGAGTGAGCTGCCGGATGGGCTTAAACCATGACATTCTCTTACACAATGATTGCACTGCACTGATAATTTTTAATAAGAATAAAATGCACTAATGCTGATTTATCAATCTGGAGTTTGGATTAAGAACAGGTGTATATCTCCTATGTTGTCCCATGGGAGAAACAGAATCCATCTGTTGATTAAGTATGGTATCCCAAATACAGCCCTATTGGTCCTGGTTAAAAATGGTTGCTTGGCTCGGAAGCAGAAGGAAAAAGTAAAAGCTTGAATGGATAAACATATACCACTTAGGGATGTTAAAAAGCTGAGGACCCCTGTGACCCACTGCCACAGCTGTGCTGCACAGAAGTGGCAAGCTGTCTGAAGCTGTGAGATGACTCTAACAGGGTCTGTGAAGGTTGGTCTTTCCTGAAAATCAGGCTGTTGATGCAGGTGCTGGATGCCTGTCCTGGAAGCTAAGCAGGCACCAAAATCTGCCCATCCACATGAACACATTGCCTTTAGAATTGCTATCATTTCCAGTACCTGAAGGGGCCTACAAGAAAGATTTTGGGTGTGTGCGTGGGGACTTTTACAAGGGCCTGTAGTGACAGGACAAGGGGTAATGGGTTTAAATTGAAAGTGGGAAGGTTTAGATTGGATATCAGGAAGAAATTCTTCCCGGAGAGGGTGGTGAGGCACTGGAACAGGCTGCCCAGAGAAGCTGTGGATGCCCCATCCCTGGAAGTGTTCAAGGCCAGGCTGGATGAGGCTTTGAGCAACCTGGTCTAGTGGAAGGTGTCCCTGCCCATGGCAGGGGGGGTGGGACTGGATGATCTTTAAGGGCCCTTCCACCCCAAACCATTCTGTGATTCTATGATTTCACTTCACATGTCCTGCACTCAGTAAATCCTAAAGAGACTCTTAAGAATAGCATGCAGAGCACTGTTGAAAACATGGCCACTTAACTGTATATTTTAACAAGTCCAGGACTGAACTAAATACCTCTTTATAGCCACCTTTTGAGTCAGGCAGTTGTGCTATATAAACCTTAAAATGCCACTGAAAATAGGGGGAATGTGAGAATTTGTAATACCTTAAGGTTGTTTGATGACAAAAATCTCTCTGGGAAAATACCAGAGAAAAAGTGTTCATTTTAGGATAGTTTGCATGGTCCAAGAAGTTTTTATAGTCACTGTGATTTAAAAATGAATTAAAAGTTACAATGTATTGAAAGTAATTTTAGACACCATTAGTCCAGACAATATTTGTGGAGTTCTGCATGGAAAGGTCTTATTTTGTTACTGCCTGTCATTCAGAGGTATTTTGGTGTGGACTGAAAATTATCCATCCTCATCCTCTCCTTCCATAATTTTTTTTTTTTTTTACCTACAAAGATGTTTGCTCCCAAGAAGAAAAATGTGAACATATGTCCAATAATTTATCCATATACTTAAGATGAGACACTTCTGTAATTCTCTTTGAGGTTTGCCTGGCATTCGTTCTGTTCATTCTGCTTAACTTCCCAAGGGATGAGAGTCATGCTAAAATGGGTAGATAATTCAGAATGTGGAGGGAAAAGACAATCTGCCAATCTGACACAAGTAAAACCTGGGAGGGATGTGTAAGTCGGTCTCACAGTTAACACAGCTGTCCATCACTTTTGCAACCAAGGTAACACATTTCACGGGCTGAGTGGCAATATCCCCATTCTCATTGAGAGATCTTTTAGGATCCATTGCAAATGGATGTCATGGAAGTTTGCTTTAATTGCAAAGCAGGACCAGTGCCAATCACCACAGTCCTGTTGAAACTGTTGGAAAGGATGGGTTTAGATTATTTCACTAACCCTGAAGCAAGTTCCCAGAGAATAAGTGCCTTAGATTGTGTTCCCAGCTCTTTGGGTCCCTCTCAGATGAAGAAATTTTCACGCAAATGCTTTCCTGGAAAACAATTAGGGTAGCTTATTTTATATGAACTGGTTTAACTTTTCTACTCTTCAGTGGTATTTGTCCTCTTCAATTCTTTATTATTCCCAAGAATATTGCCACAATTCAGGAAAAAAAAAAAAAGAGAAAGAGGCAAATGGTCACAACTAATATTAGAAATATTCTTTGTGATGGAATTTTGTCTTCAGTAATTGATCTGCAAAATTTTATACTAAATCAGGGTGGACTTACTCAGTTGTTTACAAAATCTCATACTTTCATGTTGCTAGTCTGAGCATTCGATCCTTCCTTACTGTACTTCTGGTTTACTTCCACCAACCACATCAATACATCATCAAAGGCATAAAAAACCTGCATTTTCAAATGAGAGCTCCAGTATATTTTTCTCCCCTCAATTAATGTAAATCATATCAAAGTGTAAACAGTGCATGTGACAGAAAATAACCTCCGAACATTTTACTGTTGCACTTCTTTAAAACATTGTATGATTTTCCAAATTTGTTAAAGATGTCTTTTACAGCTGTAATTAATGCATGGACATGAAATGATATACAAGTGCACATATATATATATATATAGGTGAGTGTATACGTGTGTGTGTATTTATATTCTGGCCTACATATTTCCTCACCTTTGCTGAGGCTGCAGGTTGGACTGCAGTTACACTGTCCTGACTGCTTAAGCAAATTAGTAAATTAGGCTGGTGCCAATTTGTCTTAGAACAGGGCAGCTTTTAGAAGGACAAAAAGAAGTGCAGGAGTGAAAGTACCCAAGGGCCATCAGGAAATAGTAAGAAATAATATTTCTTTCTTTTCTTTTTGAATAGCTGATTGTACTGGGTCTGGCTGGGAAGAGGTTAAATTTCTTCCTAGCAGTCTGTATGACACTGTGTTTTGGATTTGAGACTAAAACAGTGTTGATAACACACCAGTGGTCTGGCTACTGCTGAGAAGTGCCTGCAAAGTGTCAAGGCTTTCGCTGTTTCTCAGTCTGCCTCCCAGCGAGTAGGCTGGGGGTGGGTAAGAGTTTGGGAAGGGACACAGCTGGGACAGCAGACCCCAACTGACCAAAGGGATATTCCATACTGTGTGACATTGTGCTCAGCAACAGAACTGGGGCGGGGGGGCGGGGGGGGGGTTGTCTTTCAATTTGACCATTGCTTGGAGACTGACTGCCTATGGGAGGTGGTGACTGCCTTTGCATCACGTGTGGGTTTTTTCCCCTCTTTCCTTCACTGTCTTTTAACTTGACCCAAAATTTTTCTTGTTTTTGCTCTTCCAATTAGCTCCCCCACCCACCAAGGAGGGAGCGAATGATCTGCTGTGTGGGTGCTTATATGCTGGCCAGGGTCAACCCACAACACCCATTAGCATTAAACTATGGATCCAATAAGTGAAAATCACGTTTTTTAATGGAATAAAAAAATTTCTTAAGGGATAGCTCTTGTTTCAAACATGCTTGACCTATAAATTTTAGGACGCTAAAAGTAAAATAAATACAGTTAAAACTCCTGCATCTTGAGAACAGTAAAGGAAATTAAAAGTTCAGGTTCAGTTTGACAAACCATTCAGAATTTGCAATCTTGTATCCACCAACCCAGTTCTTTTTAATTAAAATGGGCATTTCAACACTAAATGAAAGCTCTATTGGGAAGAGTTCATGGAGTGCTGAATGTATACCTTTGAAAAGGGCTAATTTACAGGTGAAAGAATCAATATGGTTTAGAACTAAGGAAAGGATGGAAAGAGATGATGGAAAGAGAGACTATACTGTGTTGCAATTACAGTAACCTAACAACTCTCTTCCCTTTAGACCAACTCTCTGTGCTAGAGTTAGTTTATTCCTACTGGAAAAAAAAGTATTACAGTTTCTAGTGTTATAAGGTGGTGCTATGTTACTCAGAACCTTATAAACATTACAGCACTTTATTTCATTTTGGACTGTACTTTTAAATAAACCTCTCCATGATGGTTGGAGGCCCCTAGCAAGTATTAGTTGACAGTCATGAAGCACCAGATGTTACCAGAGCTTTGATTTTGATTTCAACAGTTTGTCAATATAGAATTTTGATGTTGTCAGTACTCCTGCTTTTTCCAGCAATTTGAAACCATTTATGACTACTGACACTTCAAAACAATGTGCGTAGTCACTGTCACAATTCAGTTTGAGGAAATTACTGATTGGCACACTGGCCACTTCTCTAAGTTAAGAAATACTGTTTGCTTTTAGAAAACATAGAAGCACTAGATTTTCCTCTCCCAAGGATAAAACTTTGTTTTACAGTTTGAAGTCTATTAGTGCATGTTAACAAACACACATTTTAATCTGTGAAGATATTATACAGATGTTTGCAACTGAAGGAAATATTCTTTGGACCCACCTTAATTAAGATACAGAGTCTATCCCAATCCTTGTCTTTAAGCAATTAAATATTAGAAACCTATTCCAAGTCTGGTACCTAGAGCCCATGACTGTTTTACAGCCAGAAAAGGGACAGGAGGAATTTTCCACCAAAAAACTTTTCTTTCTTCAGTTTTTCCATACCGAGACAGTCCAAGAACTTAGCGTGGACAATGCTCCTAATTTCTGTGACTATGAAAGGAAATATGAGCTATGTTTTCCACTGACTGTAGGAGAGTGTTCCATAACTCAGTGGTCTATTCCAGAGATGTATTAAAAATTTATTTTGTTTTACAGATAGGAAAGGGGCAAATGGAGGCAGTTATGAAAAATCTTCAAGAAAAGTGAAAATGAAAAAAAAGAAAAATAGAGAAAGTGACCATTCAGGAAAGGATAGTAAATAGAGAACTAGTAGACATACAAAGGAGGTATGCAACGCCAGCAGTACTGGAAACTGAGGTTTACAACTTTCCAAAGGAATGAAGACAAATGAGCTGGAGAGGCTCTGTTCCAAAAAAAGAGCAGTCTGATCTAACAAAATATTTGCTTAGTTTTAAACAAAAGGGCCAGCTTTGTGACCTTTCTAGAAGGATACTTGTGTTTACTGCTCAGGTCTATGTTGGACCTAGGAAAGTGGTAGCATCTGAGAGATCCAGCCCCTCTGAAGCTGAATCACAGAGCAGCACAGCCCCAAGTAACAAAATCCTTTTGCCTCTCTGAGCCCTTCCACCCACATTTGTGTCTATCAGTTCTCAGTGCTTCCCCTGACTCCCTCTTCCACTTTACTGTCCATCATTTATTGGTAGCACCAGGGAAAATAGCCTGGCTTAGACCATCATTTAATTTTGCTTTTCCTTCCTTATTCTAGAGGTAGTGTCAAGCATCAGCGGGATGTAAGATACATTTGTAGCTTTAGAGCAAATGGTTGAAAATAATAAATGAAAGTATACCATCAACTCTAGGTGTGATGTACTGACCTGAACTACCTTGCCTGAAAAAAAGGGTTCTCCTCCCCGCAGAGTATTCACCTTTACGTGCATTGATTCTAAAATCTCTCTGCTGCTCTCCAAAGGCATGGTTCATGTGTCTATTTTATGTTTATGTAGAACTACATTATAAAGTATTAAAGCTGCAAAGGCAAGAACTTGAAAATCAGGAAATGTCATAATTTAGGTTACACATAAAACCTTAAATCTACTGCTGCCCCCTGTGCACATGTGGTATAACCACTTTTAATGCCATGCCCATATATTATTTTTCCCAAAGGTGGCCTGTTTCATCTAATGTGTGCAATGGATAATGCTCAAGGCATTCCCTCAGGAAGTGGTTTAATACTTTTGTGAAATTATAGTTTGGTCTTTTACAAACTTTTCAGTCCATCACTCAAGAATCTGGAAACCTGTGACCAATCATTTAATCACCAATATTACATTATGTATTTCACAGCTGGAGAAAAAAAAAAAAAAAAAAAAGACCAAGTCTTTTGAGGGCAACATATGGGCTCAGCAGTAAATGAAGGGTTATAATTCAGGATCACCTGACTGCCAGGCATGTGTTCAGACATGATACATTTATTTCAAATGTGATGAACATAAAGATGTTCAACCCGGTCAGACTATAAGCCTGTCTCTGACCTTGGGGAGCCAACAGGGAAGTCTGAGGATAGAAACAGCCTGTAATGGTATAAATACATCGTATTTGTAAGTATTGTAATATTTTCTGGATAATCTTTCAGCCTCAAGTGACATGTGACTCTGGGACTTCCTGATCTCTAAGTAGTAGGGCCATCAATTTTCTCCTATGAGTTGATGCTTGATGCTGGTGTTTTTTGATAATGTGCAGTATATTAGGCTCTAGTAAGGTGAGCTGAATTTGTGCATGTTTTTTATTTCTGTTGTAAAACCCTGGAGATATCAAAATAATTACCTGGGAGCTTAGGACACAGTGTAGCAAAGTGTAAAAATGCTGCTTTACATGATTCCAAGGCAGGATGATGGGAAAATTGTCACCCGCTGATAAATGAAAATTTTCAGCGCGTTTCCAGAGCTGACTGGAAACCTCTGTGAAGCTGAGATCAAAATCTGTATTAACCACAAAACCACATGAGCTGAATCTTTTTTAAATGATAAACTTGATCCAGTGATCTGGCACCTTGCACAGGGAACACGCAGCTAAAGTTATTGGGATAGAAACAAACACCTGAAAAGGGACTAATCTAGAACCTATACTTAAGACTGCTTTCTGTCACTTAGTGCATCTTTATCAAGGACCACGAGATCAGTTTGGTTCTGGATGTTAGGTATCAACATTCATTCAGCATCAAGTCATGCTTTTGGCTGTGGATTACTATGCTGGGACGTACCTTCACTGAATGCAAATTACTGCTATCACATGAATGCATAGAATCATTAAGATCGTTGACTCCAACTGTAAACCTAACACTGTCAAGTCCACCACTGAACCATGTACCTAAGTGCCATTTCTACACGACTCAAATACCTCCAGGGATGGTGACTCAGCCACTTCCCTGGGCAGCCTGTTCCAGTGCTTGATAACCAACTTGCTAATCTGGCTGAGTGCTTTGAAAACTATTATACGTTTTTTACAGCCCACTTGCCATCCCTGCTAGTATTACAAATGTCCTCCATTGTATGCATGCTTTTATTTTATTGTACCTGTAGGCAAATTTGAAGCAAATAAAAAGATATAATTATGTTTCATTACAGTAGCTCGGTGGTATATTGGTGTCATCCAGTTCAGTGTGTATAAACTTTTTTTTCCAGTAGGTACAAGAGAGAAATAGATCTCAGGAGGTGTTACGTGCTCTACTCTGGAGATCTATGTTGTTCAATCTAACAGAAATGACTGCAATATTATAGAAAACTTGAGACTTGGAAACCTCCAGTGGGTGATTCCCAAAGTCTTGAATTACCCCCTAGAGATGCCCATCTGTCTCCATTGATTATACAGAACTTTTAGGAAGACTACAAGCTAAAAGCTCATCAGCTTTGTATCTATATTGTGTGTAGGCACCAAGGTGGTGGTGTTGGTGGGGGTGGCAGGGGTGGCCTCTGTGGGAGGTGGCCAAGGGCTGCCCCATGCCAGATAGAGCCTCCAACTGACCCACAGAGCTGAACCCCTCAGCTACGATGGCAGCACCTTGGGGAAAGTGTATTTAAGAAAGGGTAAAAATTCCAAACAGGCAGAGGAGGAGGGAAAAACAGAGTGAGAAACAGCCCTGCAGATGCCAAAGCCAGAGAAGGAGGATGGGGAGGAGTTGCTCCAGGCACTGGAGCAGAGAGTCTGCTGCAGCCCGTGGGGTACCCAAACTGGAACAGGCTTTTTCTTGAAGGTTTGCAGCCCAATGAGGGCCTACACTGGAGAAGGGGAAACACATGAGAGGGAAGTAGAGGCAGAGAGAAATTGTTTGGCACAGACCATGCCCCCTCCCCATTCCCTCTGCTGCTCAGTGGGGAATAGAGGAGTTTGGAGTCTGAGTGAAGCTGAAGGTGGGAAAGGGGAAATGTGTTGTTTTCATGTTTGTCTTTGTTTCTTGTTACTCAAATGTATTTTAGTTGTCAATAAATTATGCTAATTTTCCCCAAGCTGAGTCTGTTTTGCCTGTGAAGGTAATTGGCAAGCAATCTCCCTGTCTTTATCTCGACCCATGAGCTTTTTTGACCCTATTTTCTCCCTCATCCTGCTGAGAAGGAGTGAGCTAGTGGCTGGATGTGGATCTGGTCACTGGCCAGGTTTAGCTCACCACAGTGTCTAATATTAAAAGGAATGATATCAAGTTGGAAATGGGAAGAAAAGGCATGCCAGAGCCTCATTTATGAAAAGTACTTGCACCGTTGTTCTTAAAAGCAAAACCCTGTGACTAAGACTGTATCATCTTACTATTGTTTCCAACTCAACTACTGTTAGGAAATACAGAAATCCTTTACTTCTCATAAGACTCCCATATTTTCCCTTCTTCTGACATCTCACTGAACATCAGATATGCCATAGACCAAAGCTGCAATACATTTGCATGAAATCATAAAGCTAGAAGATTGACTTTTTCAGTTCCTTAGTGTTTGAATTTTCTTGAAAAGCATGATTCTGACTGCTACTATTACATAAACATTAGATATAGCTTATTAGCAGAAGAAGGCAAAACTGAGTTTGTGGCATGGTTGGGCACATTCTGTTTAGGCCACATGCTGGCCTTGAAATTTTACAGTCTAAGTAACTACGACAGAACCAGCAGGACAGCAAAGATCACTAATGTAACCACAGACTTCAATCAGGAAGGCTGGAATACCTAAACAAGACCTAGCTGTAGTCTAGGTCACTGTTGCTCTCCAGGTTTCCAAATTAGCTGTCTCTGTTTACCCTTTAGTAATGATATACTCTTCTACCAATATTTATACAAGATAAAAGGCACAATGTCTTTGGAACTGCGGTGTGCTAACAGACGCACAATTAATCTAGTCATGTTTCCTTTGCCTAACTTTTCTTGATAACCTTGATGAAGCATATTGTCCCTGCTATGTTCCTCTGACTGTCTGTCTCATTAAGGATGTACTGGATAACAAGCGACAGCACTGCGCTGCGTACGATATGCTTTATGGTATAAACACGAGCATTGAAACAAGCCATTGTAAGTGCTCCAGAAACAGTTATCTCCTTCGCGTATTTACTTTTAATTCAAGATACTTATAGGGACATCCATCATCATGATCATCATACTACTGGCAAGGAAATCCCTCACTGTGAGAACTGTACCCTTAATAACTGGTTTTGCTTGGGAAAATTTGAGGAGGAATTACTAGAAATTAATAGAAAATTAATTCCTCATCAAGTGCAAATTCTAATGATTTCAAAAATTTCATCACTTCGCATTAGGATCATTCTGAAATGTCATGTCACTTTTCACCAATGAAGAAAAAGAACAAAACCACCATGTTATCAAGTGCCTCTTACAAATTATAGACCTCAGTCTACCACATTTGATGTTGAGCACCCTTATCAGAATAGATACTGGTAGAGTTTTATGGAAGCTTGCATTTTCCCACAAAGGATTTCAGTTGTGATGAGTTAACATACCTTGATTATGACACCCACTCCAAAAAACCAGGGATTTTCAAGCTGCATGAATTTTCCACCCAATTCTCAACTGTGTGTTGTGAGAAATGATGCTGTGCAGTGCTGTGATGGAGAAGATGGGGTTACGTGTGTTCTGTCCCACCACGGATTCACTTTCAGGGGAAGGGGAGTCTTCCTCCTGCTGTCCTTTCTATGGTGGGGATGGAGAATCAAAAATCCCTGCTCTTCAGTATTTCCACAAGCCTAGCTTTAGGTCAGCACTTCTAATGCCTGATCTTCCTGGGATCAGTTTTGCCATGACAACGGAAACAGGATGACTGATAACTTTTGAAATATTTTATTTTAAAATAGGTAAACTAACCTGCAGTGGCAAAAGGCTTTGTAAGAGAAGCAAGTGCAGGTAAACCAGTGTAGTTAAATCCATGCAAGGCCCAGACTGATCTTAGCTATTTGTTCTCAGCCAGGTTTCCAGCTGGCTGAAACTTAAATTTACAGATTTTGTGTTGGTAAAGTTTGTCGCTATCGTTGTTACATTGACATTTGTCTTATTAAGTGGCACACTAAAGCAAAGCCTGTGCTTTATGATATACGTAAGTGTATGTATCAACATACGCTTAGCATCAGTAATCGTGTAGAGTGCTATAAAGGTTTTATTGCCAGTATGCCGGTTCTGAGTTATGCAGGTCATCCCAAACAAGTGGCAAAACAACTTTTACAGCAACATGCACTACTATATTTCAGTCATGTCACACAGAGTATATCACAGCAACAGCATTAAAGAAAAAATTTAGCAAGCTTTTAAAATAAAATGTTGTTATTGAAACTGCTTTTATGTGACCCTCCACCTGCAAAGTGAGTTGCCTTGATTGGTCATAAATCCCAAAGATTTACGGAACTCTTTGCCTTGGTTACACTATGCACATATTTAGTGATAATGCTGTCTACTTCTTTTTATGTTCACTACCTTATCCTTGTTAGACAATTTAGCTTTTAAGATGAGTAATTATTTATCCATATTCTTAATGGGAGAAAATTCTACTTTTATTCCTCACAAATCAAAATTACTTTTTCTGCCATGCTGTTATTTGTAGTTAGGCTTTAAGTTTCACTTGCTGCCTTGAGCTAAAATATATGTGAAAGGAGATGCAAGGTCATCTACACAGGATATTAAAATTTATACAAAACAGGAACCAATTCTACCTGTATCACGCTATGTTGCCAGTCCTATGGTATTAATAAACCTTTCTTACACACTGAAGTTATATCAAAACCTATTAAAATTCCAGGGATTACTTACTCAAACAGGGATTTTACGGTTAATCAGGAACTTTTTCAGGACTAATCAGGAACAAGGTTGATTAAGGAATTAGCATGCTCTTAAGATCCCAGTTCTGGGCTTCCAGTTTTATCCTCTCTCCCCAGATCCGAGTACGATTTGGATTTTTGGTAAAGCTGCAACTGGTGCAGTAATGCTCCCTGTACGCACCTATGGAGGTGTACAAAAGCAAGGACCAAGGCCAAATTCACCTCCTCTCCACACTATGTGCTGCAGGAGTGTCTTCAGTGCTGCCTTTAGGATAACTGGGATAATTCTTGCAAAAGAGTTCAAATAACCCTTAAAAAACACACTCAGTAGGTATACGGGTGACCCCAGAGCACTGAGCAGCATCTCCCTATTCGCTTTTGCAGTGATCTTACATGATCAATGATGGGCATAAAAGCTGGTCCACACTCCTTCCTAGAAAGGAAGATATATCACTTTAGGCAGAAGCTGAGAATTTGTAGCACAGTAACCCATGGCCCTCCTACCTCTGGATCTCACTGCAGACCCTGCTCCTTCAGAAAGCTTTCTATGTTGAGCCCTTGGTTACAGCTTCCAGTTCTATTCATCTTTTTTCTCCCACTCTGATTCAAAATGAGGGAAACTGCCTTTTCCCTTTTATGAATTTCTCTTTTATGTGAATACCTTATCTATACCCTGTATAGAATTTCTTAAACAAGGAGAAGGGACTGGAGGTTTTTGTTGGTGATTATTTCTGGATTATTAATTACCTTTTATTAACCTGTAACACCAAGATTAAAAAGCATTCTAAAACTTGGCACTTCAACCTTATTATCTTATAACAAGAGTACGGTAGTTTCTAACAATACTATTTATCAAAGGTAAACCACTCATTAAGACCTTCTAATTATTAAGGTAGGGCAATCAATCTTCAGTAAAATTCCATTAGAGAGATATAAGCCCTTGAGAAAAGTGCTCGTGACTCTTATGAGCTTGACCAATTCTGAAATGTGTAAGATATCTCTTTTCTCCCACAATCAGGTACCTAAATTCAAACTTGCTACCTTGACACTTTGGAAGGAAAGGCTTTTGGCTGGTTGTTTATATGCCAATGGAGTGCTTTAATCATCTTGTAAATGCTGATGTCCTTATTATTAATTTTTTGTAACAATTTTATTCCACAAACAGATAATTCCATGATAGGGAAGATAATTCATAAATCCATTAGAGGGCATAATATTTTCCCCAGCGTGTTTACTGTCGAAATGGTTTAGAAATACTTTTCTCCCCATAATTTCAATCACAGAATCACAGAATGGTTTGGGTTGGAAGGGACCTTAAAGATCACCCACTTCCAACCCCCCTGCCATGGGCAAGGACACCTTCCACTAGACCAGGTTGCTCAAAGCCTCGTCCAGCCTGGCCTTGAACACTTCCAGGGATGGGGCATCCACAGCTTCTCTGGGCAACCTGTTCCAGTGCCTCACCACCCTCTCTGTCAAGAATTTCTTCCATATATCTAATCTAAATATACTCGCTTTCTGTTTAAAGCCATTGCCTCTGGTCCTATCAGTGCCCCTTGTCCTATCCCCTACCTGCCTCTTTACTGCATCTCCTGGGTGTCATCCTCTTCATGCTACTTACTGTGCTCTTGTTGTCAGTACACAGATGGACTTTGTGTTTCTTAGATCCACCCACATATTCTGTATAAACCTTGATCTCACCCACCTTTTTGAAATTTTCAAGCATTTACCACAGCATTCTGCACTTCTCCGTCTCATCAACTTCATACCTTTCTAAACCTCATCAGAATTTTTTCCTCTTCATATATGCATCGTAATATCCTGACTTGATTTATTCCTTACAATCTGTCCTACAAATGGATGATTGTTTACTCATCCCAAACTATCTCTGCAACAGCTTCCTGCAATTTTTGGTGTGTACTTTTCTGTGTTGCTAATAAAAGAATTTTTGGGCTAATAAAGTTGAATTTAAAATGATACAAAGCCATATCACTTACTCTTTGCATTTTTTTACAAGAAATGAAACCTGAAAACTGTATTTATTTTACAGTTCCTTCTAATAAGGTTTTACACAGTGAGTTTCCTACTCAGAGAAGAAACAGAAAATTGAAATAACATATTTTCTAATTCTCCTCTGCAAGAACTTGTGTCCTATTTTTCAGTTGACTTAAAATACATAAGGGTTTTATGCAAGAACTTAGTTTTCAAAAACAACACATAGCAGTCCTTTTCATTTGCTTCCATCACAGGAATAATTTAATAAAAACCACAGTCAACATTAGAAGAGGCTGCCAATAATGAGACTGTTTTTAAGATTCCTCAAGTGGAATTCAAGGTCTATTTTCTTATGGACACCTTCAGCCTGTTGATCCCTAGACATCTGGAAAAAGTTCAGTGTATTTTTCATACTATCTGGGGAGGGTATTCTGAAAAGTGTAATAAAGTTTTGGGATATGAAAGGAGATTTGTTTATGCTTCTGTCTTTTTATGAAGGTATAAGATCATTTCTACTATGGAGTTGGGCTTATCTTCCTGGTGTATATTTTTATTTGAGTAATATTTTGTTTAATTAGAAGACTATTTTTGTAGGAGAGTAGTTTTGATTTGAATGAAGTTAATTTAAAGCAAATAATCTAAAGATGACAATATAAGTATTATAAGTAATATCTAAGTAAAGACAATATAAGAATTTCCATTGTGGAATAATCATAAATGCCTTGAGCCCTCCTATACATTGTAAAACCCCGTTTATGCCTTCCATAGTACAGAATGTAATTCTATTTAAAGCTAGATAGTTAAAGCCAGCAACATGATATTGCAGATTTCATTAAGTAGGATCTTACAGTATTGTATACAAATATCTGCTAGATCTCTGCAGTGCCCTGATACTTCCATACCTACTCAGTTCTTCAGGACTACTGCAGAAAGATGCAATTAAGAAATCAGATGTATTAAATGAGAAGTATTAGCCAGGTACAAACAGGTATTCTTTTTACTTTTTTCCCTTTTGCTCAGCTTCACTGATTTTAAAAACACAGGTTATAAACAGGAGTGAAAAATCCTGGACATGCTACAGAACAGAAGATGAAGGGTTATGGTATTTCATCCCTTCACAAACTCCTTCTTCGTTTTATGAGCCCTTACTGGTACCTCTGTTCTTTCCCACTGACAAAGTGATGTATTCTTCCCCTAGCTTACAGACCTCTTCAGCTTTGTTATTCATGTGAGGAAGGTTTTCTTATAAACCATTTTCTGCCAGTTATTACACCAAAGCTTTAAAGGTGGAATGTGAGAGCTTTTTAAAACATTTCAGGGTATCTTCCTTCATACGGTCAAGAGGAACTGCAATACATTCAAGTCAAATGCTTCATATGAAAAGAAGCATTTACAGCAGCAGGGTTGTTTTTAGAACAGTTTATTTTCTATAATGCTTTTGGCCCAGCCCTTTAGTTTCCAATAGCATTTAAGTCATAGACAGAAATCCTAATTTTCTCCCTGCAAAGCATAAGTGAAAGTTTCTTATGTAACAGTCCTCAAAGCTTGAATGACTGTAAATAGTTATTCAGGCCTTGTTATTTGCTCTGACTTGCTTGTAATAGCTTAGTATTGTGATAATGTAATTAAATGCTGTGACTTACTACAAAGAAATGGAACATACAATTGCCATGTGGTTTAGTTTGACTGCAGAATATGGCCAGTGCTAGTAATGGATGCTATTAGCCAGAGACAAATGTGAACATAAAACTGCAATGTGTAGGTAATAGGCAACTGATAATCAGACCATCCAGATCATTTCAGGCATCAGATCAAAGAATGATTATTATCATTATCCAATCAATTACGTTAGGGTTTCAGCCGCTCTGGCTTGATGGGTAAGCAAGATCTAAACGCTGCTATTCTCACCGCAAGTAAGCCATCTGAGCTTTGTTTAAACATGAGATACTGAAGTGTCTCTCAGGCCCCAGGGGTGCATCCAGGCCATTTCCCTTCATCTGGGATGAAGTCGAGGTGTAAAGCTCTCCTTCCTAATTTTTTGATTTTCATGACACGGTTGGAAGCACAGAGATGTACAGTGCACTCTGGTCAGGAGGGCAGGATGCTGGGGTGTGCTGCAGAACACAGCTATCCACAGCACGGCCCTAGTTTTAAAGATAGCCACTGCCAAAATGCGCCCGGTTTGATAAAGACCTTAGTTAGAACATAGTTTTCATCCTTCTATTTATATAAGCTTTAAAATCTTTGTACTCCAATTGGTGAAGGTGCAAACCTCTTTAGAAATTTCATATGAGATACACGGCCCTGCTTTCCTTTGCCATATTTTGTGGAGTCTTCAGAAATAGCTGACAAACCCCAGATGTTCTCCTGACCAAGCATTGAGAACTCAGGGTTGAATATTCCTGGGCTAGAACATAACTCTTTAAATATAGATTTGAATTCTGAGCCATCTAAATATAGTGTAAAGCTGCATCTACATTTTGGGAGAAGTGTTTGGATCAAATTTCTTTCTATGTAACTTTTTTTTTAATTGTATGTTTTGGTATCAACCTATTACTTTCCTTTTAAACAGAGTATCATGTTACCTGCTGCAAAATGTCAAAGTTTTGGTTTTGGTCTTTTCCCCCAAAGACATGTAAATTCAGCTGTATTTATTTGTTTCTTTAGTAAGCCCTGAGTGTATACCAGATGGGAAACGACAGATCTGCATCTCTCTCTATAATTCTAAGTCTTTTTATAAAAACACAAACTTATATTTATAAGGGCCTCCAAAATGAAAATACATGCACTTTAGGCAAAATGTTTACAGTTTTCTTATCAACATAACAACCATTTCAGAGATCCCAAAATATTTATTTTCAATATTGAACTTCTTTTTATGGTTGATCCACTCTCTTTCAAAGCTGTTCAGTTTATACAACCAGTAAATTACTTTTCCATAATTGCTGTAATTACAGTCCTCCTCATGTGCTTACTCTTATCTCAGAACTGTGCTACTGTTGAACATTCTGGTAACAGAAAACCTCATGTTTATTTAGGAGATAACATAGAACACTCTGTTAACTAAAACATCTATTTGGAAAGCTCTCGGTAGTTAACGTAATGTGATATTACTGTGATTTAAAAGGCTGTATCAACATACCAGCCATACAAAAAGCTTTTAAAGACAACGTATAGTTTAATGAAACCTTGAAATGTTAAAAATTCTCCTATTAAAAATCAGACTGCAACTGTGGCTTTATTATGTAAAGGGAAAATATGCTAACAGTAACAGAAAAAAATACACTCATATAGTCTAGGTCATTCCTACAGAACATGGGGAATCCCCATTTCCTGCTCAACCATCTCTGAAGAGACTGTTATGTTAATAACTCAGGATTGCACACTGTGTACTTTGACAAGATACTGTATTTTACACTTCCTGAGTAAGTTTCATCAGAAGTGATTTTTTCACATGAGCACAAACTCGTCTCAATGTGTTCTAGTTCCTGCTAATATCTATACGAAAAGAAATCCAAACATTGAAAGCACAGCTATGAGGAAATAACATTTGATTACGTGAAATAATCGTAATTCAGAAGATGAAGAGGATTTTTTCTTCCTAAATTACAACCTTTTTTGGTTAATTTAATCATAGTCTTCATCTGCAGCTCCTTTAGAAATGCCTTCCCTCAGTTTTACTGTCAGTCCTGACTAGCCAAACCTGCTATTGCATTTCTAAATTCCTTATTAAAACACCTCAAAAACACAAGGAAAGAGAAGGATTGTCAACACAACTCTGAGATGGGCTGAAGCAGTCTTTCTCAGAGCTTTCTGCACTGCTGGCCTCTATTCACTACTACTTTGCTATTATCTCACGATTACAATGAAACACAAATATATTAAAAATGACATTAATTTCAGAATGCAGATTAAAGGTGACCTCTCTTAATAGTCTGACACATTTAGTGCAAGGTACCACCCAGACTTTGTCTGTGCTTCATATTTCATCACTCTTTCTGTCTAATACCATCTTCGCTGTCGTTTTTTATTTTGTTACCATTAGTCATGCAGGAGCCTTCTTAAATAGAGTTTTTGCCATCTCTATCAGCTTTCATACATATCCCTGCTCAGCAAAAAAAAAAAAAATCACATCAGAAACCAACTTTTTTATCCTTTTCCACTACTTTAATTGCTCCTTCCCTCACTTATTTCTTCATTATTTCCAGTTCATAAACGTATTTAACTTTCTGAAACATTTTGGTCCATTCCACATAGCAGGATGCAACATACATCAAAATTGCAACTATAAGTATGATACCGTAAGATGTCTTCTATAAGATCAGTTAAAAATTAAAATAAAGCAAAATCACAATTTCTTCATACTAGATCATGAAACAGAAAAAACCAGCACAAATGCAAAAGTGGAAAATCATATATAATTAACGTCCTCCTTTTTAAAAGGGAGCTTGTGAACCAGGAGTTATCTAACAATTATTAAAACAAGAATAATAAACTGACATATATGGAAACCATTTAAAAGGATTGACAGGTTATCTTCTTTAAGGAGATTCATGCTTTTCAGCATTGTGCTGCTTATAACTCTGGGGTAAACCTGAAAGCAGACCCTTAAATCGGAGCTACAGGTAAGAGCTTTTACCAATCTGGTAGCCTTAAAAGGATAGGGAGAGATCCCACTCTCTCACCCCACATTTTAACAGTGTTTCTTATTATGAGCACCTACAGTTTATTTTGCAATGGCTTTAGCATGCATTAGATGATGACCCAATTGGATAATAAGCCAAGACAACATAGTAATCAACCAGAAAACTAAACTAGCTAAAAAAAAAAAAAAAAAAAACAACTGGGGGGAAGGATTATTTGCCCATGCTTGGGCAATGGCCTTGTTCACAAATCTCCTATTAGTATCCAAGTGAATGCAAAGCAGTCAGTGCAAATATGCAGCCATAAGGCATGGAGAAGAAATAAATGAAAAGACACCTTTTCAGCAATGATGACATCAGCCATCTCCTGTAAAGTTACGATTTACATTTCTGCTTGACATGGCCACTCCTTGAGCTGATGCTGCTTACTAATCTCACTGAGAAATTCAGACAGTTTTTCCCTTCATGGTACATTTTCTACCAGTTTAGTAGGCTGGAGAAACTGAAGAAAGAAGGTCAGGAAAAAAGAGGCATATGGCTGGGAGCAAGTTCTCTGCTTTCAGTGCTTCCAGAACTTAGACTGCCTCAGTTTTATCAGGTTGCTTCTCCTTAGGGATGTTACTGCTAAATCCACCTAAAGGTCTACTGATGAAAACGAAATTAGTTTTCCACCTCTGGTTCTGAATTATCTCCTTCTGCGATAAGGTGACATTGTGGCATATGAATTAGGTTGCTGAGGCAGCAGAAAGCCTATCCCTGCTTTGTGACTGGGTTAGCTTCCTGCTGGATCTGGTCCCAGTCAGCTCTCCACAGGCCGAGTGCTCCAGGGCTGCTGGAAACGACATGGCTGAAACACGTGGTGGTGACAGAAATGTGACTGACCTGTTCACGGCAGTTGCCCATAGCTTCATCTCTCTGTAACACCGAAGTAATCCCTTAAATCACAGCCTGGCAGCTGGTATTTCTATTGACACTGCTGCCCTAGGGGTCCTTTCTTCTCTCCTCTCCATGCTCTTCGCCCACTGGCTCATTCCCACCATGCTGCTGGTTCCAGCTCCTTGTTGGCAGCGCTGGTTGTCTGTGTGCAGGATCACAAGACCAGGGGACCGCTGGTGATACAGTGGTACAAGCTCACATCTGGCTGCCATGAGGGAGCTGCCCTAACAGGCCTAAGCAGGACGGGTGCCAAATGTGAACTCACGGCCAGACATATTCCCAAATGCAGCTTGCTCCGATGCTGCCTTCACAGGACTAGACGTGTTTTCTGTCACACCTGCCCACTCTGTGCCAGGCCATATGCTTAGAAGAAAATGTGGCACTGGCACCAACCCCCCTCCCATACAAGACAGTAGTAACAGCAGTGGTAGATCCTTACTCCTCCACACACAAGGACCCATAGGAGGAGGATTTCAGGCTCTCCCTGTCTCCTCTGTGGAAGAGAAGGGAGACAGTTGCTGTTTTTCGGGTATTGTATTGACTCCTGAACGTCAAAAGGTGACTGGGTTATGACGGCACCTTACCCTAGTGGATACCTGAGGAGACTCTGGCTAAACCCTTCACTATTGTGAGGAAGAAGTATTAAAAGGTACTAAACTAAAAATCTAGGGTTTTTTTTCTTTTTTTTTCTTTTCTTTTTTTTTTTTGTTATAAATTAGGAAACAAAGAAATTAGAGCACAGAGCATCTTAGGGTGTTGTATCATTGTTTACTGAGGTCTTCTAGCTCACCACACATCCCCTCTTTTGCCATGGTGCCAGAACTCACTGGGTCACAGGGAAAGACAAATCAGAGAAGAAACTCAGCTAAGCATTCAGGGAAAGGAGGAGAGGAGAGG
>NW_010238231.1:422-1538 GCF_000690775.1 Eurypyga helias | reverse complement strand
TCCCTGACCCACAGCACAGTCCAGCAAACAATTCTGTTTATCTCCTTTCCAGTAACAATTTTATGCGGTACAATGCGACTTATTAAGGCAATTAATATACACAGAGAGCTGCGAGGGCACATGAATGCGTACGTAAAATGCCACCTTCCCTACCTGTCCCTTTCCTTAACTAGTTCGAACAAAAAGCGTCCCTGATGCTTTTTGTGGCACTGAATTAATTCCAAATATTTGGTACACAAACTTAGCGAGCCTAAAGGAGATTAATTTTCCAGAGTAATCCAATTAAAAGATTTCTAAACTAATCTTTCTGGAAAAAAAAAATAGTGCCAGGCTAAAGAGGAAAATCGTTTTTATGACAGTGATTTATTGCACCACTTTTGTCTACAGAAAGAGGCTTTCCTCGCTTGGAGATGACCACTTTTACTCCACCACCACCTTTGAGGTCGCAAACATACCTTGGCATACATGTAGCTGAACCTGGTTGTTTTATTTTATTTTTATTTTCTGTAAAGACTGTCATCCGGGCGCGAATCTCGCCCTTAACGCGCCAAGGAAGGGAGTTTGGTCGCTTACAAGTACCCTAGACTTTTTAAAGTGCTAATAGATTTATGATCTCTTTTCCGACGCCCATCCAGAGTAATTAGCACATATGTTCTAAATAGATGATAGTTTTGTGAGCAATAAAGCAATTACCCATCGCTAGAGCTGACAGTTCCTCCAACTAAACTCCAACCAGCAGCTAATTGGAAAAGTCATTTCAGCTCCATTGTCTGCAATTAGTCCTGCTAAAGTATTACACCCCAACTACCTGGTTTGAGGTTTATTTATTCATTTCTATTTGCATTTACAAACGTTTACCAAGTCACGCTTAACTTTTCCAGGCGATGGGCGTCTCTGGGGCTGGGTTTTTTTGGTGGTGGGGTTTGGGTTTTTTTTTTTTCTCCTTTCGCACACAGAAGAGCCACGCTCCCACCTTGGCGGTGCTGGAGTGATCAGCGGTCCACAAACATGTGTCCACTCCGCTGAGCCGGGATGATAAAACCGTGTTTTCCCTGCCAGTACAGCCCAGCAGGCGCGGGCTGTGGGGAGGCAGGAGGAGGGTGATCCTGCTAAAAA
>NW_010238231.1:0-398 GCF_000690775.1 Eurypyga helias | reverse complement strand
TAATCCCCCTTCCACTCCAGCTATGCATTCAGGGGCAGCCTGGATGACATACACAACCCCCAGCACCCCAACTCTCAGATGCCCCTTTACTGGAAGAATCTATGTCCCGCCTAACCCCGAGCTCTGCCTGGGGACACGGTGCCCCCCTGCCCCTTCCCATGGTCTGTGAGTCGGTGTAGTCCTTTTCTGTCCTGATCCCCGAAACTGCCGAGGGTGGAAAAATTAAACAAGGCGGTGGGGGCTGAGGACTTGTGCACAGTGAGTGGAAAAAATGTGTTAAACATCGGTTTGACGCCCCACCGGAGTTTCAAAATATACACCGGCTGGATTTCTTCTACTTAATTTAATCTTTATTGGACTGGGTTTCTTCTCGCCATCTATTCACCCGAAGTCCCAAC
>NW_010238230.1:27633-27851 GCF_000690775.1 Eurypyga helias | reverse complement strand
GAGGGGAAAAAAAAAAAAAAACTAATGAATCTGGACTCAATTTTCCGCCACACTGCCTCTGCGAACTGTCGGAAACAATGTCTGCGGTCGGGGTGAAGGCAGCGCGGATAGGCTGCCCGCGCGCTCGCGAGCCGGGGAGACGGGCTGCCTCCCGCCAGCCACCGGCCAGGGCTGCCACTCTCCTAACAATGATGTCATTAAAGGTAAATTGGCCTCTA
>NW_010238230.1:27284-27522 GCF_000690775.1 Eurypyga helias | reverse complement strand
CAGGCACGGCAGATGTTGCTTTCCGCTGATAACTGCGCTGACATATCTCGAGCTTGTCAAGGCTGAGGTTTTCAGAGAGACTTACAGCAAAAGGCAGCAGATGGCCCTCCTGAATGGGAATGAAGTGCTTAAACAGCCTGGCTGCTGAAGGCAGCTAGTTTGTAAATAGAGGAGTCGGAGGTGTCTTATTGATCCCGCTCGCTGCCCACCAGTGCGGAGGACGGACGGGGAGCCGGCG
>NW_010238230.1:21719-27159 GCF_000690775.1 Eurypyga helias | reverse complement strand
AACGGCGGGACAAAAGTTGGGGCGGTGGCCAAGCGAGCGCTCGGCAGGGCTCGGGAGCACGACGCCTGCGTCCCCAGCAGCTGCACAAAGGGGATGGAGACCCCTGCACCCAAAGTAGCCCACCAGCAAAACTCACCCCAAGGCCATCCCATGGCAGACCCCGTTTGCAGTCCCACGGGGCCAACGTGCAAAAAGCCATGACATGACATGAACACAGGTATTTCAAACACAGAAAGGTATTTCTTGGAAACGCGTGTCTCCAAGCGCAACGCACCTTCCGCAAGGCGCAGCGTGAGAAACGGCGCGTGGCGTTCAGCAGCCAGTGCCAGGGCTGTCTGCAGCCACAGATGGGTCTCGGTGTACAGCCGACTTGTGGTAACCTCTTGGTGAGACAGAGTTTTGCTTCATTCCATAAAGTGGTGCCTCAGCCACATGGGGATGTGCGGGAAAGCGCCCTGAACCCGGGACGTGCTGCACACTGCAGGAACAAGTCAGGAGTGGCATAAAAATCACACGCATGTTGGTGCTGTGTAGATCTGTAGTACGCACTCATCTGGGCATTCATGCCATCATCCACGCCATACTGAATTTTGGAGGATGCAAAGGGGTGTTGTTATGGGTCCATAAACATCTCTCTTCTGTACCTGCACATTGGCAACCTTACAAATCCATCCTCCCAAGGCATCCACCAAAATTAAATGGCATACAAGCCTGTCTCACATCCAGTGCAGAAACCATGCACACACATAAATCCTCTCCCAGCATGCACGGGAGCACTACCGGCCACGCAAGACACCTGGGATGCAGGGTCAGCAATGCCCCACGTGGGACACAGACAGACCCAGCCTAATTGCCGCCCATACAAAAAGCAGACCAAGCTGTAAGCCTCCAGAAACCCTTTCCAGTCAGGCCGTCTCGATGCCATTCCCTGTGTGCTGAGCCTTTCCCGTGAGCCTGTCTAAATATAAACACACGCACATGCATGCTGTTATTACATCTATCCAAACATGTAAGCATGCCCTTCACAAAATCACACCGAGTCTGGCACAAACACTTATCTGCTTACAAAATGACATAAATTGAGTCTGTATACACAAACACATACACTGACACAGCTGGGGAAACACACTGCTAATATCCACATAGACAGAGATTTACCACTGTTAAGGTTACGGCCACGCTTCCTCTCCCACACCCCCTCCATCCAGGGACTGATTCTGCTCTCCCTGAAGTCGGGTGGGAGCCTCTGGTTGCGAGTCCTTGAAGTCGGTGCGGTTCGGACCGTGTTCTCACACAAGCAGAAACTGGCACTAAGTCTGCTGACTTGCATGGATTCAAATCGAGGTTCAATTGTCAATTAGGGATGTGTCAAGCTCATATTCCCAGGCTGCCTAAAGCTGAACGGACCAGCACCAGCACTGAAAATTCCTATGGAGATCTGGCAAAGGATCAGGCCTGGAGAGCGTCTAGCGACAGGCACCAAGAGCCTTGCACGCCGCAGGCATATTCCTCACCCTCTGCCACCAGAACCCCCCCTGCACATGCACAATGCAACAACCCTCCTGCAAAACCGGCCCTGCGGAGGGGAGACAAGGGGTGGCCCCCAGCCCTGCATGGGCTCCCCGTTCTGTCCAGACATCTGCCGTGCTGCATGGAACAGGATGTTTCCTCAGTGGGAAGGATCTTTGTTCATTCCAATAGACTTTGCTGCATGGGATCAAGGTGATGCTGCACTACTCCTCCTTGCTCTTTCCCATCACCAACTACGAGAACAAACAGGGTCATTGAATAAATACCACCAAAGCAATGCAGGTAACCAGTTCTAAGGTCATTTCTAATTTGAAGACCACCAAGAATGAGATCCTCCTGAAGATATGAGTGGTGTCTTTCACAGCCATCCAATACTCCCCTCCACAGGTCCAAGCTGCGGCCCCCAGCTCTCACCAGTGGCTGCAGGTGACAGGCCATGTTTCATATAGCACAGAGGGAGCGTTGGCTGCTGGCCAGGCCATGGCTTGACCAGGGGAAGGTGACAATGAGACCCAAAACTCTTGCTCTGGGGCCAGGACAGTCTTTTTGGTGTCCCTTCCATCCTCTAACCTCAAGCACCTTGCAGCCATTCCCTCCCCACCAGCTTTTCCCAGACGTCATCCTCACTCTGCTCAGTCTGTTGTCTCTTGACAGTCTGTTTTCTCCCTCCTTTAATGTTTTTTTGCCTTCCCTTCTGTTGTTTCCAAGTCAGTGTTATTGGCAGCAGTCAGCAGCCTCCAGCCCTGTCCTCTGCGTTTCTCCACCACCCGCTCTCACTCAATTGGCCCTTCAACCCCTTATTTCTTTGCTGCTCAGCAGCTTGGTTATCCCTGGCTCTCCCACATCCTCACTCCAGGGACACCCATCACCCACAGGCAGCACAGGCAGACAGCCCCAGCTGAATTTCGCCATGGCTTTGCCTGCAGTCAGGGATTTGGCTGCTGTTCCACCTGTGAGAGGAGGTCCGTAATTTTGCACAGTAGGCTTGGATGCACCATCAAAGCTCAACACAAAAACAAACCCTGGATAGACAGATCTTCAGCCAAGACCTTCTGCTTCTCACCCAGAACCCTGGTTATTATACGGTGTCTAAAAGCCTCTGTAAACTGCTGTTATCTGGTATCAGAAGCTCTCCTGCCTTCAATACAATGTGTTTCCGTCTCTCTCATCTCCACAGAGGTGATGTTCACCCCTCAGTGTCCTCCTGCCAAGTGGAAAATGGCTGGTGCATGCAGGGATGCCCTGGAGGATTCTATGGGATTGAGCCACTCGGTGGCCATGCTGGTGCCAAGGAGAAGCCTCCAAAAGGAAAATAAGGCAGATGTGCCTGGTATGGGATGATGGAGGGATGATGGATCTATCCCCAAATAGCTCATGAGCCCTTTGAAACCATCTTGTACCTCACCACCATTTCAAACCCATGGGCCCAAGTAGGCCACCTCCGTGGGTACCAAGTGACCCTCCATCTTCAGGATGGGGTGTCACTACCCCAGTTACACAGTACATAAAGAAACTCGCTCTGCACGGAGGGAGAAACTCCTGAACGGGTAGCCCAGCATTTACAGTAATCAAGAATGATTCAATTGACAGGTTTGTGTGGTGTTTGTTAATTTACTTGAGATTCATTCCTGGGAACAGCTGGCTGTATCCCAGCAGGACTGTGACTCTCACTAGCCCACCTGCTGCTAGACAGACGGGCTTTGGGTACAGTTGTAGTTAAAGTTTAGCAGGCAGATATTTCTGGCTATTAAAAATTGAAAAGTTCTTCAAAGACTCACGTGCAGAGAAGGTTTTGGAAGTAGACTTGTTGGTCCTGGGCTTTGCTAAATGGCTTCACTTGGGTTTCCAGGGTGGTCAAGGACCTGAGGGCGTTTCGCCACCTGAGCATTACCAGTTGAATTACCAGGATCAGAGTACATAAAGAAGAACTCAGGAAGAAGTCACTTAATATTCAATTACAGGCTCTGTTCTGGAAGCTTTTTACAGGATTCTGACTCATAAGGGAATTAGACACCCAACTCCTGAAATTCTGTGGGAATGGGCACGTACCTCTCTGCTTTGGAAACCTCTGACCAATCAATTTATATAACATTAATATTTGCCTTCCTTTAAACTGACTGTATTCTTTTAAAATATAATTAGATTTTCCTTCTAGTGCCCATGTGGGCAGGAGTCTTTAAAGTGTATGACAAAAAGATGTATTAAAAAATACAGAATTATTACTCATAAGAATCTTTGAAAAAGTCATAACTAGGTTTCAACAAAACATATTCCCCATGTACAGAATACAGATTCCTCCCAGAAATTCCAACGGGTGATGAGACGCTCAGAAAGGGCTACTTGGCCCCACAGACCCACGGGATTTCTGGGCCCTGTTCCATAGCCAAGTCCTCATCAGCTGCCTCCCTCTTGGGAGTTTAGGGGGCAAGAAGTGGGGCTGTCTCCCCAAATGAGCCCCCCAGGAGCAATGCAGGTTACTCAGAGCCCAGCCCAGAGTCCCCGAGACCGCAGGGTACCCATCAGCAGTGGTGGAAGAAGTGCTGAACCCCACCACTATCGACAGAAGCAGTCCCTGGTCACAGTCCAGAACAAGGGTCAGACGTCACCAAACCAGAGCACAGCGCCTGCAACCCTTGGGGCAATTCCCTCTGCTGGGCTTTCCTGTCACTAAACCATTGATTAGCTATTGATTAAAACATCTATTAATCTTTATAAACTATTTATAAATGGAACCTTAACATAAAGTGTGACCTGTACAATATTGAAATAGAAATTATACTTAATATGGATTTTTAAGTAAGTTAAACTTGTAAGTGAAACACCACATCATATCCCCTAAGTGTGCTGGTCATATGTCAGGTATGAAACGCTTCCTGAGTTACGCACTTTCGGCTTTACTTCAAGTCCTCGTACATCTGATAAAAATACATGATGAAGCATCTGCCCTGATCCCTGTTACACACCTGCGTCTCTCCTGTCCCAGGGTACCCTGGGCTGCCCGTCCCATCCCCACAGCTCAGCAGTACTGACCTCCCCCTCTCAGATGTCTGCCGAAGGACCAGTTGGCTCCCATCCTCCAGCAGCGCTTGGAATTCCCACATCAGGACCAGTGAGGCGGCTGCGGGAGGAGGTGGTGGCAGCACCGGGCTGAATTCACATGCTCAAACCAACAGCACTCGCTGGCTAAAAATCAAACAAGGAGCTCGCTACTGTGAGATCTCAGCCGACTCCATTTGTTACATGGCACATCCAGGAGGGTTAACCAGCTTGCAATATATTAAACAATTAATCACTTAGATTGCAATGCTCTTAATGCTGCAGGCATTTCCTACTAAATGTGTGGCACAGGCGCAGGTGCCCTGCAGAGAAATGCTGCCTGAAAACTTTAGGAAACAAGGACACAAACAGAAAGCCAGGCTGGAAGAAGCATGTCCTCCAGGCTTACAAGGCTTTCCTGATGATCCCACTTCTCCGTGCCCTGCATGCTTCCACACACGTTGACCAATAACCCCGAAAAGTACCACTGTGACTGGCATAGCTCAGAGGGAACAGCGGAGTCAAACGTGCTGTTTAACACGAGGATGCTCTCCGTAGCTGGTGCTGAGCTGAGCTTAGCCTGGCCTGGCTCGTTTGTGCTAACGATGCCATTCACCACCAGCCTGTCCTTTGCCAGGGTTGGCAACAAGGACCTCAATGCCTTTCTCTTTGCACCTATTTCATCAACAGCTTTTGAAGCTCTTGACATCACTTTATGGCATTTTCATTCCTATTTCCAGCTGAGGGACCAGGTGACATGGCAGAGGAGATAGTGCTGTCGCATATAGTTTACATAAAGGTTTTACAACATTTACATAGCTATTTTTCCTGTCCGTTACAGATTACACGTGCCCTTGGAGAAATAGGTTCAGCA
>NW_010238230.1:0-21688 GCF_000690775.1 Eurypyga helias | reverse complement strand
CAGCAGGGGAGGAACATGGCCTGTTGCAATGGGCAAGGAAGGCTCTGCAGCACGTTCCTCCCAGGCAATGCCACGGCAGTTGAGGGGAAAGGTGTCAGGATGGCACCGAGACTGGTTGCACCACCTCAGCTAAACAGCTGAACTACATTTTTGTACCTCACTTTTCTCACCGAAGGAGGAGGATTTGGGGCAGCACAGGGGAGGCCAAGTGCAGTTGTGAGGATTAGGAGGAGGTTTTAGGGGTGGAAAAAGATTTCATACCAAGTCAGTCCCCCTCCCTAACCTTTTGCTTCAGAAACACCCTGGGCTGCTGGTTGCTTCCAGCCCAAACAGCAGAAGACACTCTCGTACCTCTTGCCCTGCCAGTGGATTGCAATGGATTTACTTGGTCACATTAATTTCCGAGCATTTTCAGAAGGGACCCCACAGCAAAAATACCTTCACCCAGGAGCTGGTTGCACTGAGAGAGTAATGAAATCCCAGGAGTAGCTGAGGGTCTTTAAAACAATTGCAGCACAGGAATTTGCCCCACATATCACTTCCCTTTTAATAATGCATCAGGAACTCCTGCTCCAAAGATCCCTGAACACATTTAGGCTCCTGGACACCCCACCTCCATGGTGTCCAACAAGACTCTGCTCCTGTTCAGCCATGAGAAATTTGGAGAAATCCTTCTCTGCAACAGAGATGCTCCAGATTTACACTTTGCAGACCTAGGAGCAGGATTTGGCCCCATGATTTCAGCTGGTGTCTCGTGAGCTGTGGGCTGAATAGGAACTGTAATTGGTGCAATTCTACATCTTCAAGGCTATTAGATCCTTGTAGCTCCTCATCATGCTGTGTTTGGAGTAAATAGAGAGTGTTTAGCCAAGCTGAGAGATCCTCTAATGGAACAGACAGTTCTTCATCTGCTTGTCCCCACAGCTTTGTTATTTAAAGTCAGGTTAAAAAAAAAAAAATCAAAAAAAAATTCAGTAGACAGGTTTGGTTTGGAAGCCGGAGGACAGGAAAAGTTAGAGATATTTATTTGACAGGGTCAAGGTTGCTGCTTTTCTTTTCTCTTTCCCCAGGTCCCATAGGTGTTAGACTGAGAGACATTTAATCGAGGGAGTAGCGGTTTCATATCTATAACAAAAATCAAATAATGCAAGATGATTTACTCCCCCTAGCAACCAGGGAGCTTACCCTTAGCAACCAGCCTAGCCTCAGGCAGCGGTGTAATCAGCTTGAAAATATTTCAATTATTGTGTTGATTTTAGTGGATTTGAGAAGCGCTGTGCGGAGAGACCAGGCACATTCTGCCCACGACCTGGAGAGGAAGATATTGATTTAAACAGGTGTCAGAAAGGAAAAGTGGAGTAAATTTAAATGCAATAGGAGAACAGCACATTGAGTGTGGTTCAGTGTGGGGGTGACATTTTGCTCATCGCCTTGAATGAAAGTGACTCAACTGAACTAGAAATTTCACCTTGAAAATCATCTCCCATCGACACAATCAAGAGAAAGACGTTCGCCATCTCTTTTCCCTGGTCTGGGGAAAGAAGGGGGGGATGCAGCACCTGGGTTTCCAAGACAGCTTTGGGGAAAGTAACTGTCAGAGAAATACAGGATTATCATATCCAGCTTGAGAAATTAGCCGAGCGGTGCTGGGGGAGAAGTGGGACAGAGGGGAAGGAGAACGTCTGCAGAGGGTGGGCTGCAGAATCAGACGGACTTCGCTGCACAGCGCGATGCTGTTTGCAAATGCCGGGCTGCTGCTCTCCGAGCAAGGAATTTGGTACCAGCACCAGGCTGAGCCATTGCTGGCGTGGTTAGCAGGAGCCATGGCCCAGCAGGTCTCGGACCTCAGACCATGTTTCTCCTCCTTGCATGGCACAAGCCAAACCCTGTTCTGAGTAACAACAGCCCAACTCCACAGAGCAGCATACTGGGATGTCTCTGGCCTCCTTCAACCTCTACAGTGTTGTTTGTCCAGGCTTAGACACCCTGTTCTGGGGCAAAAGAGGCAAACCAGATCCTAGTCTTTAGGAAATTGTCCCATTCTCCTCCACCCTTTGCTGTCTGCCCCCACATACATAAGATGCTCCCAGCAAAGCCCCAGCCTGCTCCCTCACCCTTTGCTCCCACAGTTTGTACCAATCACTCAGGTCTCGCCGCAGTAACAGCCTGTGTGTAGTTCAACTGAAACCAGTGACATCTCTGTACACACTGCACCGACGAGCTGCTTTCTGATGCAGCAGAAGCCTGTAGACATTGTACTGATAATAGGGTTTCATCTCTTCCCAACTGACATGCCATGTACTGATGAGCCTCTTTCCAGTAGGTGACACCGTGCATAGAGTGTATTAAAATCCCGGTTCTCCGGGCTGCGACAGTCTGTATTCAATGCCAGCAATAACTGGAGTTGCAGCAGAGCTGAACTCCTGTTCAATTCACAAGGAAGCTGCTTTCGGCACGACGCTGACAGTTTGTGTACAGGGCACTTCTCACCTGCTCCCGCGCTAAGCCAGGAGCGTGCAGCTCAGGGATGCCCGGCGCAGGGGGATCGATACCCGGCAGAGCTGAGAAAGTCACAGCTGCCAAGCCAGCTGCTGAATCCCACGCCTTGCCTGGACACTGCTCATGCATCCCGATAGCTCTGCTACCTGCTCAGAGCCATCCTCCCCACTAGCAAGGGAAATAGCCAAGGCAGGAGCAAAGGCTCTGCAGGGACAGTGGGGAGCAAGAGGGCTCCTGGGAAGCCTGACAGGTTTGCACTGCTTGGGTTTTCTTCCCATCATCGGAAATTCCTTCTGCACTTGTCAAGTGACCAAGGTGCATCGCTTTTGTTTGAGATGGTTCACACTTCTCTGGGTTCAATTTCAAAGTGGCATTTTTAGAGCTTATCACATGCCATTTATAAACGTATCAGTGCCTGCTCAAAAGCTTGGCCGAGAGAGGGATGCTGCATCCCTCTTCCATTTGACAAGAACACAAGCCCCACACAATCTTCAGACAGCAAAGGGCGCTGCCTTATCTCTGGCTAGTAAAGGGTGTATGCTGACACTGCTACAATCACTCATGGTGTAAGAAGAACAAAAATCAACCTTCCTCTTAGATTTTGACCCATTTGGAGGCTTTTCTCTGTGCCATAAACCAAACCAGTTCCTAGATCATAGCTGCTAGGACAGACACCTCCAGATAAAAAAAGGGATTTGGACTGCAATTGTGGTAATCCCACCCCATACCCACGCACCCAGTTTTGCCTTGCTGTAACTGTGAGGTGGCTCATCAACTGCTGCAGAGGAGAATGCCGTGCGGCCACTGTGTTATAAATCTCAGCGTTAGCTTTACCTCACAGTAAGTTCTCAAAATAGAAGAGGGGTATCCAAAACATCTTCTTTCAGCTTACATTCAAGGTCTTGCAATGACCAGAGAGCTGCTAAGACAAGACCCACTGCAACCAGAATGAAAATGCAGTGAGGCCAAGGAGCAGGTGAATATGATGTGCCTGGGAGAGATGCTGGGCGGATACACAGGCAAACACCCTCACACCACCAGGACCAGCTTAATAAGCACACACATTTTAACCTCGCCAGCTCACCCTGAGCAGAGGATCCTTCCTTCCCTGCTCCCAGCAGCGCGAGCAGAGCCCGTTTGATGTGCTGACCTGCCCTTCACAAGCATCTTACACTCATTATCTTTGTTGGATTGGGTGGGAGAGGGGAAAAAAAAAATTCAGATTATTTTTAAGACCATTTGCTGCCTTGCTATGAAATATGCAGTCTCTTCCCTGGAATGTACCTTCAGTGTAATCCGCTCTTTACCAGAGTCTGTAGTCGCTCATTCACGCGTTCCTCTGCCTTTCTTCATTATAACCTGTTGCTCGTCAGAAACCTTAGCAGCTTAAAGTGGACTGCTTCTTTGCTTGATAACAGTAATCAGAGCTTTAGCAGGCAGCTCTGCAGAATCAGCCTGCCCTGCACCCCTCCCACCCCAAATTCTGATGGATGGGCGATCACCCAGGGAAAAAAACCCATACCTGTTCACCAGGAGAGTAGAACAAGTTCACATTTTGGGGGTTGGCTATTGCAAAATGAGGTATTTGGGCAGTGCCTAACTTTCACAGGGAATTCCTGACTTAACTTTGCAGAACCTCTGTCTGGGCATTTTGCCTCCTTAGTACCTGTGAAGTTATTACTAATCAATAACCAAATCAGAGTAGGTAAATACACATGGGCATCTCCTGCCATTGATTTTTGGGCAGAATACCCCTCTGAAATCAATGGAGAGCTTTACTTAAAAAACAGTGGCATGATGAGGACCGCAATTCTTAAAACAGAAAGAAGCACAAATACAATATGACTTTATCTACCAGCTCTGTCTCCCAAACCTTATGTTTCTGTCTTCTCAATCCCATTTTCCTGCAGTACAAACCAAGTAACTCCCATTGACTTTTCATCAAAAGCCAAGTCTTATTTACTATTGCTGCTCTTTAAAGGGAATTAGGCAGTTGTTGTTACTGTGGGTTTGGAGATACAGATCTGGAGGTTCAGGTTATTCTGGCTTTTGGCTTAGGACTGATATGTTGGACAGTCAGCCTGTGTGTGACAGATCAATTCATACACTTTTGGAAACTTTTTCCCCTGAATTTTAAAGGCTTCTCTTTGGTAATGGCTGTATTAAGCCAGTGTTTGTAATTGAAATAAGAAATGCATCATCCGGCTAAACTACATTTATCGCTCAATGCCAACACTTTAAACTGCAAAGGCCATCCCAAATCATAAAACCCTCCTCAGCCGCCCAGCAGCTTAGGGATCAGACGCTGATTTAACTCTGGACCCTATCCAAGGCCTCTGGAATCAGTTGGTAGCTTTCCTTGACCTGGCAGATGCCTGAGAGTCACTCTAAGGCTCTTCCCTGGGTTAGCCCGAGCACACAGCACTCCCTTTCTCTGGCCGGTTTCCTTACACTGCCACACACAATGACAGCTTTCTCCACATCTGAATTACTGCTCACGTTTTTGGCTTGACAAACAGCATCATAATCCCTATTTATTTTTTCCAAACTTCCCAACCAGACATAAAGCTGGAAACCTATTTCTCAATCCAGCAGCGTCTCCGCTACCAAAGCTGCCAGCTCCTGTGTCTCCATTGCAAACACTGTGCTTAAAATCTGCTTTGCAACAGAAACTTGTAGGGTGGAAGCAGACCTTTGAGTACGACACCAAGACTAAGACTTACAAAATTCAGGAGAGGTGACATCAATCCTCCTCGTGGATGCTTGCCTCCGTGTCTGCTGCAGTGCTGTGCAAGGTAGCTGAGCAAGGAAAAACCAGACAGGTCAGCGAAGCTATCAGCTACAAAAATCTTTTGGTGTGGGAAAGAAGTCTTTATCCCCTTAGCTGGGTTGCAGCATTTTCACACTCAAAGCTGAGCCCCATCTAGGATACAGAAAGTTCATTCTCCACCTGAACTCCTGATCATGGGCTGCACCTGGATGGGAAAACTCCCCGGGGAGCTGAGATACCAACCTGCTGCCTCCACCCTGCGGAAGTCCTTCTGCTGCACCTTCCCAGTCCGTGTCTCCACGCCAGCAAGGTTCAGCTAGCTCAGGTGTGCTCACTTGCGTTAGGCCTGTCCTTCCTTTCCTGGGAATAAATTGGTGGCAGCTGCTGAGCAGGATCCACTTAAGCTTGGTGTTAAAGGCAATCTGCCCCTTCCGCTTCTCTCCTGGAGAAGGTCTGTGTGTGGAGGAGCAGCAGGAACTTCCATCTCAAATGTGCAGAAAGCACAGAAGCAGCATCGTTCCCTGCATTCCCACCTTTCTCCAAGTGGAGACAGCAGTCTTGAGGAAAAGGAAAATAAGGAAACCACAAGCTGGAGTCTTGGGCACAGCCAGAGGAAGCTGGTGGAAATATTCCAGCCAGGAAATAAATCCAGCCAAGCCATAAAACGCTTCACTCAGACACCTTCCCTGACACCACTGTGGGCCCCCTGCACTATATACCACACTGCCAGACTTGCCACATATAAAATCGAGACAAGTGACCACAAGCATAAAAAAGAGTTATGCTTTGCTGCCATGCATTTTGAGCACTCCAACAGGCCAGCACCGCAAGGAGAAACAGGGTTTGTCCCTGTTTCCTTCAGGAAGAGGTTTCAACCAGCAAACTACCCATGTTATACCTGTGGTAGAAGTGGCCACTCTACAGCAAAAGGACCCCAGGGTACCTTTTGCAGCGGCAGATCTTCCGGGAGAGCCCTTCGTTCACCGGTTGCAGACCCTTGACCAAGATGGGTCACCTTGCGCTCCAGCTGTGGGTACAGCGTGTCTCAAATTTCTGGAGGTTTTGGGTGATGGGGAATGCCATCCATGTTTGCCCTGGACTTTCTAATTGCACTCATCTCCTCTGCTTCTTTCTTGCTTTCTTCCTGGCTTCCCACCAAGATTTGGGGGGTTTCCTAGGATGTGAGAGGAAGCTTGGCCAAATCTAGCTTGATCTTTGTGGTTTACAGGTGGCAAAGGGGTCTCCTTAGGCCTTTCCAACTGGCCTAAACTATCTAAGGGAACCTTCCCAGCAGTACCTGCCCACCTCTGGAAGACTAGGTTTGCGTGCAAACTCAGACTCATTCTAAAAAAAACCCAATACACCAACTCTGTTGGTTTAAAATGACAAATGCACTCACCAACGACCTTTCTGCAGTTCTGTGTTCACACTATCTGTCCCCTTTTCACTCTGTAACTGTAGCAAAGGATGAGAGCCAAGCCTGAACACAGCGATGACCTTACAAAATCCAAAATGAGAACAGTTTCTCGGTTATGTTTCACCAGCAGACCTTTCCAAATAACTGATACATCTTAGACCACTCGTGCACACCTGAAACTGCTCAGAAATAAGCTCTTGCTGCCTTTTTGCTACAGACATATAATCACTTCAGCCATAAGAATAAAGCACCCAAAGCTTCAGAAACTCTTATTGCAAATAATCTCACTGCTGGAAGAAAGGCAGCGTGATGTTTATCAGAAAACTGGGTTCCTATGTAGGACCTGGAGCACCCTCGGATGAAAGCACTCACTCCACAAAGACCAGCAAGCCCACAGTGTGAGGAGGTATTTGCCGTCATCGCAGCACTGCCCTGGCGACGTTTGCCCCGGCAGGCAGCCCAGTGATGCCAAACTGAAAACACTCTGTTTGCAAGGTTTCCAACGGGTTCTTTCTCTGTCCAGGTTTTCCTTGTTTCAGGAAGCAATTTGGGATCATGCAATGAAAGGGCGAACCATGCCTCCTCCTTCAGGTTCTCCAGAAACTTAGCAAGGAAGAGAGAAACCTTTTGTAACCTGAAGAAGTTAGGAAATTGAGGCCAGTTCTGGCAATGCTGAAGCCACAGCTATGCCAGGGGATCCAGGAAGCATCTGCCTCATGTGCGTTGGTATGAAGCTTAAAAAATAAGCAGCCCTCACAGGTGGATTAAACCCAGACATTCTCCTGCAGCCATCAGAAAAATAACACTCCGTTTTCTTAGGAACCAGATGTTCCCCACACAGAAAATGCCAAAAATTTGTAACAGCTGTGTCAGACTCTACAGACCTGTAATGGTCTTCGGTCAGGGGGAAAATAGAGCAAAGAGAAAATACATGGGAGGAAGCAGAAAAAAAAATCTTCATATCCTCCGCTGTAGGAATGTATTTGGAGAAAGCCTTGAAGGCTGCAGCTCCTGGAGGAGACTGCACCCTCTCCCGTTGGAAACAAGACTGGTATCAGTGAAATTATGTTCCACATCAGCTGTCAAGTAATGGTTTTGAAACCTTAAACAGAGAATACATTTGCAGCTATTAGCACGGTATGGTCATGGTTTATATTTGAAGGTGAAAACAGTTTGTAAGGAGGGAAAGAAAACATTAATTCTATTCATCTTGAAAGTTACTTTAACTTTTCAAAATGCTATGGTAAATTTTGAAACTTTAAAATTAGTTTCAAGATGAATAGAATTAATGAGTGAATTAGAACTGGTACAGAATTGCAATAAATAATATTCGAAACCTTTTAATAAGCTTTGCAATGATTAAAATGAATGGATTTTTTTTTCTTTTTGCTATAAAACTGGAGCTCTTTTAAGTATAAATTGTGATAACGACTCAAGAATTTCCAGCGTCAGGTTTTTCCATTACATCTCAGCTTCCACAGTTGATCTAAGGCTTAAAGAATAACATTCAAGCCTCACTTTCTAATGATGAGGTGTTTGACACAGAAAGCAATCCTAATAGAGAAGGCTGCTTGCCCAGTGATTGCTGGCAAGTAGAGCTGACAGAGACAAAGAAACATTTTTCTACCGAGTCTCCTAATGAAACCTCCTCCTCGGACCTGGGACTGTGAGCTATGAATGGGAATCCTGTTGACAGAAGCACTGGGCAGATCAGACCCATGTTTGTGACGCTGCCAGTATTTGTTACGTCTTCCTTTTAACCAAAAAGAAAAAAAGCACATGATTTTTAGTAATGCTGATTGATGGAGCACTAATACAATTAATACAGCTATACCGGATTATGATACTGCAGATCTGGTTCAACATGGGAAAAATCTCCTTTGAAACCAGGTTTGAAAATTTAAAACTCCCTTGCCCACAGCTCCTGCCTTTTAGGCTCGCGGCCTTTCTGAGTTTTCTCAAGGTTACGTTTCCATCGCTGCTGAGACAGCTGCTGCTGTCCTGTGAGTGGCTCTTCACAAGTCTTGCACTAAGTTCTGCCAGGACAATTTCCTGTAAATTCATTATTTCCAATGTTGGGAAAAAATTCACCTTGACATCAAAAAGCACTGTAGCAAAAACGTCGTCTTCTGTTTGTTGAGCCACCTTCCCTGCGTGCCTTGGGGAAGGGCTTTGCTTGCAGTGTCCCCGCTCGGACAGCTGCCTGCCCTTGTCTGCAAACACAGCCCCTGCCTTGGCTGGCTTGAGAACACCCTCACAGACTCCTCCTCCTCCTGTCCCTCTTGATATCATAGAATCATCATAGAATCACAGAATGGTTTGGGTTGGAAGGGACCTTAAAGACCATCTAGTTCCAACCCCCCTGCCATGGGCAGGGACACCTTGCACTAGACCAGGTTGCTCCAAGCCTCATCCAGCCTGGCCTTGAAGACATCCAGGGATGGGGCATCCACAGCTTCTCTGGGCAACCTGTTCCAGTGCCTCATATCCTTCATGCCTGCCTCTCCAGGTACCTCTATACCCCTGATATTGCACATCCCCAGTTGGATTTTGCTCTGCTGTTGCCCGTCTGGTGGCAGTTTTATGGTCCCACTGGGAAGCAGATGCCCCCGGCTGGCCACCCCTTGGGCTGATCCATGTTAACCTTCTGCGATGATCGCTTTCCCTATGGGAGGAAGATCAGGATTTGTGAATGGCCTCTCCAAACGGGTTCCCCAGTTTACAGCAGGAGTGTTTGACCTCCTAACAGCCTCCATCAGCAACCTCCAACTCAGTGCCCCTCCCTTGAGGGTTATTGCTGCCCAGGGATCTCTGCATTTCCCCTCTCCCAGCCTTGCTCCCTCCCTGCCAGCTTTGCTCGGCATGATGAAGTGGGTGCTGCTGTCTGGCAGTGACCACATCTCCTGGGCATCCACCGCTCTCTAAGGAGCTTTTCTGTGATGCTGAGCTTTGTTTCCAAGATCCATCACATCTCCATGGCGTGTTTCTCTGGCTCTCTCCAGCAAGATGCCACATGCTCCTCCCCACATCACCCAGTTTCTGCTTAGCCCATCATTCCTCCAACGTAGCAAAACACAACCCCAATCGTTAGGCTTTCAGCTCCACTTCCCTCACCCTAGGTGTGAAGATGCCGCCTGAACTGTGCGTTCTTCACTTCTCAGTTTTGCATGAGAGCCCATAGATCTGCTCAGAAGCCGTTTATAATAATTCTGCATGGGAAATACCACCCAAAAAAATTCCGTCGTGTTAACTTCCCGAGTGCTCACTGTGCTGAAAGCCAGGTGGAGGGAAGGACGGAGCCGTCTTCCAGGTGTATTTATTTCACTAGCCTGGACAGCTCGTAATCGCAGACAAACTGTTTGTCCTTGACTCCTGTCTCAGCAAAGGAAGACTGAACTTCCCACAACACGATCCATATCACATCAGATTTGATATATTTCATAACAGCCTTTTATTCTCCTGTCTTTGTTCATTTATTTATCAATCTGACACTTTGCTAGATATGTCGCTGTCTTTCTTTTTATTCACCTGTCATTATCTCCTGCTCACATGTTATAATACTCACCTTTTTTATGTATATTAAAAGTAAAAAGCCTCTTGCCCTGTGCCTTTTCACTGTGGATTTTCTCTGTTGCACTTAAATAGCAATAGAACGGATGGTTTGCAAATCCTTTCTGACTTTTACTGATATAAATCGTCGCTATTCGGAGCTTCCAGCTTGCCTTGAAGCACTGAAAGGCCCCGCTGCCACACACGTCTGCGCAGCTGAAGTCACGCGTGTGACGTTCTCCAGGCTTTGGGGACCAGGTCTACGGAGAGGGACCTCGGGAGAGGAGCAGAATAGCATCATAAACACCGAGGCACCATAAATAAACATTTACCAGCTTTCCATTATCTAATCCACTGTGTTAACCTACGATAAATCCTGCGGGAGGGAGTCTGAGCAGCCTTCCCTACCGCAAGTCGCAGGGGCTCGAGGCTGGCGAAGGCGATGCGGTGGCAGCGTGGCTCGCTGGGTGACTGCTGCAGAGCTTCGCCTCCTCCTTGAACGGAAAAGTTGGCTCGAAACTCACAGCCAGATGAAAGCATCTTCTGCTTTTCCTCGAGCATTTTACAGAAGCAGTTAGATTACTCCATCCTGATTTTTTACTACCAACAGAAACAACTAAAAATATTTAACTTGTTTGTTAAAATATTTAACGTGATGTTGACAGTTCACCAGCTGTTTAAAAGTAGCTAAAAAGGATGGCAAAGGCTGTTGCCGAGTTTAATAAATATGTGTGTGTGTAATGTTTGTTATCTGAGAAGTACATTTAGATGTCTGCTTAGGTTAGTATCACATATGCTAGAACACATGTTCCTATTCTGGTACACATCTATAATTGTGCCCATTTATCTTATTGTAGTTTAAAGTACCAAGAGGATAAATAAAGGCACTGTCTATTTTACTTTGAGAAAGAGAGAGACCAGGCTATTAAAGTCAGTGAGAAAATATAAAATGCTGTAGATAAAAACTTTCAGGGGTGGGGAAAATTACTTTTTAAAATAACTCAATCTTTGCTGTGGAAAGATTTTTGCTAGAATGAAGCAATTCAAAAGCTTCTACAAAATGGGTGGTAAGAAGAGAATAGCAGCCAAAGCAGGGAGGTATTCTGCCTGTGTCCTTCCTTACAGTAATTTCTAGGCATTAATTTTCCACTTCTATTAAAGTAAAATGCTTTTGCAGATTTACTGTCCCGTGGCATAGGATCCATACACAGGCAAGGGATGCCAGTGCTGCAGGTGCAGGCAGGTGAGGGTGAGGAAGGGGTGGAGGAAACACGGGCAGGGCTAAGCCTGCATCATGGTGCTACCACACTCAACAAATCCAGCAGGACAAATCCCCAAGCCAGAGCACAAGTGACGTCCATACACCAACACTAGCTGGGGATCCTTCGGGGATGCCTCACGCGCACCACAGATCAGGGCTGGGGACACTGACTACACGAAACCCCACTCAAGATCAGAGAAAGGCTACCAAGACTTGTCCTTTCTCCACATTTACCTGGTCTCTGTTGAACACGAGGCGTGAAGATTTACTGAGACAGTATTAAAATACTTACCTATCCCCCTAAGCATCCTGAAGACAAACAGAACCAGGGTGCAGGCAGAGGTCTTAGAAAGCAAATATCCCTCAAGATATACCGACCCTCTCACACTGGTTCCTCTAATCACTACCATGTTAATCCAGATGTGGAAGGAAGCAATCAGCCCACACTAAAGCCAGAAACAACTATGCTGACCCTTGACACCAGCCACGACATGCAGAGTAAAGGAATAAAAAAAGATCAGGAATCCAGCACTCTGTGGCTTGGATTTGTGAAAGCAATGATAAATTAAAAAGGATTTAGGAAAACTCTAATTGCAGGAATCAGTCTTGAGAGACAGAGCGAGACTCACAGACTTCTTTGATGTTCAATCCATAGAAGTCCTCAAATTACAGAGGGAGAATCACTTTGCAGCTTGGAATAAACTGACAGTCCAGAAATACACTGAAAACCCATCACCAGGCTTCAGTGAGGAGCAAAGACAAACTGCCAGTACAAAACGAACATTAAACCAAGACACACGCAAAATGTATTTTAAAGGGGAGCCAAAGATTTTGATCATATTTGTGACTAGACACGACTGCTCACAAACCAACCTGGTGGCACTGGGTTTTCCAAGGGTGATTTTTCTTGCCTCTTGCTCTTGCAGATAAGGTTCATGACAAGAGCCTGGCCAGGACAATGAGGAGACTGAGGTCCCCCAGTTCTGAGGTAAACTATTTGAAATTGTGTTGAAATGAGAATAAAGGGGGCTAGGGTGATAATTTGGCAACCTGGGAGGAACTGTTCTAGTGAAACATCTCCCCTAACCACATCTTAGGCGAGTGCACAAGCCACAGTGATGACATGGACAGTGAGCATCAGTAGCTGGATCTGCTTAAGACCTGTAAGGACCCTGTAATCTTTTCTTACCTAAACTGATCAAAAATACATCCAGGGGAGCACTGAGGTTATTTTCACCACACACACAGTCAGCATCAGTCAAGGCAAGAGCCATCCTGGAGCACACTAGGTGCTATTAGAACATCAAAGCCGTTTTACATGGAATAAAACATGATCCCACAGGAGCTTCTTGCAGCCTGAGTTATGCACCATCCCTGGTTGATGATTCAAATAAATAACACTGGGAAAAGTAATCCCAAACTGGGTTTTGAATTCCTAGGTGTCGCAGGAGCTGGAAGCCTGAAGAATGCTTCTAAATCACCCATGTGTTTTGGATCATCACAAATGTACCAGCATGGCTGGAAGTCTTGCAAATGACAGAGGCTCAAATGAGGGCTCTCGGTGCCAAGACCGCAGCTATGCAGACACCTTGCCAGAACAAACCACCTTGTGAGAGCGAGCCCTTGGCTGCCAAGCGAAGAGCAGTTCCTGGGGATACAGGGATGGGGAAGAGGCAGCCGTGCTGAAAGAGCTGCTGGAGGCTCACCTCCTTCCAAAAGAAAAAGGCGATGTTAAAGAGAGAGAGAGGCACATCAAGCATATTATTTTTAGGAGCAAAGCTTTTGGTGCTTCCAGCTGTCTCCAAGGCTCTGGGGCATTGTGGCCAAGCCAGGGCTCCCACCATGGGTCTGCAGGTGCCTGCTGGGGATGGCATGTGCGGCACAAGTAGTCCGGGAGGAGCAGAGGGGAGGAAGGAGGGAGCGAGGAGCGGGGAGGCGGGAAGGAGAAGGAAATTGTGCCGTGTCCTTCTCTCATGCCAAAAAATGAAAAGAAACTATAAACCCCCTGTTTTCAGAATATAAAAAGGTTGTGAAAATAGGACTCCAAGGGCTCTGCAAATGATTATGCTAATTAGATCCAGGGCTATTCAATAGCACTGAAGTGATGCTCAGGAATTTTGAACTACAGTTTTTAGTGTGATTACAGATCATATTAAAATTCTATTAGTCTTCACTTAAGTTGTGAATAAGTGGGATGGAGTAAAGGGTCCATACGTCCATGAACCCACATACTTTTAATGTAGCAGATGTTTTAGAGGGAAAATTCCCCTCTTTTTAAAATGAAAAGCAGCTTTGTTTATGTAATACACAGAGTGAAACTACAAGCAGTAAAATATTCAAAGATTAATGATTTTTCCACTTGGGCCCAAGTTTTGAGTGTTGTTGTAAAACAATAATTGTTTTAGCCTTGCTACATAGTATAATTGAGACACCCAGAAGAGAAAACTTTGTAGCAAAATCTCTTTTTGTTTCTGCCTTGCAAATGATAAATTGTTAATGAGCACCTGTTACAATGTTAATGAAAGTGAGATCTGTATGTAAATAAAGAAAATTTAATAACTTAACAAGGTGGATTAAAATTCCCAACCTGCTCCTTGCTAATCTAATGCCAAACACCAAATAGTTGCTATCTAAGCAGGAAACTAGTTAATGTATTCACCTCCGTGTACTTTTCAAACTATAATTAATATTTTAAAAATTTATAAAACCGAAATCATAGGTTTGATTGTAACAAACAAAATATCTGCCTTTAATCTACTACAAAAGTTTGGCGCAAATCCCCTTAAATGATACTAAAATGTAAACCACACGGCAGCTCTGAGGAATTGATTATGTTTAACTTCTTTTGCATTTGTCCTAATCACATTCTTTATAATTGTATTTAAAATGATTCCAAAACAGTTGATTGGTAATTCTGTAGCACAGGAGAAATATGGAATGAGAACACTGTTTCCTTGGAAGGAAAAAAGAAAAATCCTGTTATAAATAACTTTCAAGGTATGTCCTCTGGACATTGGGTGAATATTAACACTTGACAAATGGACGTTTGTTGGTTTAAACTAAAGTGAAAGTTATTGAAAGGGAAGAAGCAAGGCTCTTATTTCTCAGACAAGAAACACGCTCACGTGGTTTCTCTCTCCTCCAAACCCCAGCCAGGGTTTTACAGCAATGTCCTTTTCCCCATCCCTCCTAATTCACACCCCACCAAGTCCTGTGACTGCCCCGGGCAGACCCAGGAGTTTCTGCACTGGCTCGGTGCAGCCGTAGAGAGTTGGGGCTGCTGGTGGAGCCCCACAGCCCACCTTAACCTCAGCCCTGCAGCCATGGCTTCACTGAGGGACCTCTGTTGGCAGGGACTTCTGGAGGTCCTTGCTCCAACCTCCTGCCCCAAGCAAGGTTAAGCTCAGACCTAGACCAGGTTTCTCAAAATCCCAAGGATGGAGTCTCCACAGCCTCTCTGGGATGCTGTATCAGGGCTGCACCACTCTAAGGGGAAAGGGTTGGGTTGAGGGTTTCCTTAAAACCAGTGGGAATTTCCCACTGCAACTCACCTCCTGACCTCCTGTTGGGCACCTCAGTAGCAGTCTGTGGCTACAGTAGGGGGATGGGTGGACGGAAGGAACATCTCTCTTCCAGTCTGTCTGCCCATGTGCCACCATGGCCACACAACCAGCTTGTCTGTACAAAAAAAACCTGGTATCTGAGTCCTTCCTAGCAGTAATATACTTATCTCCTCAGTTCCAGTGCTTTTCTCCCTTTTGCAGAAAGGTGGTCACGACGGGACCTTCCTCTTGAGTTACTCTGAATGTGGAGACCTGGTGGTGGCAGCCCATGACCACTTGTGATGGGTCTGGTCAGCATCCTCCCACGCCAGAGCAAACATTGCCATTCTCCACTGGGGAGTGAGACACCACAAATTACTTTTTTTTTTTTTTTTTAATTTTGGGTAATATACATGCATACTCTGTCCTTTAATTGGGAAGCACTTCACGGGGCTGCACTTAATCAAGATGGATACCTCATTAGGACATCTCCCAGGGAACCAGTTTAGCCTAACAACAGCAAATCGCAATGCTGCTGCTTAATTGGGACGATTTTTGCAAAGTCTCCACTTAATGGAGACATATTGGGCCAGTGCCAGGAGTTAAGCGGTGTTAAATGAAATAGGTGCAAAACTCCAACTTCCTGTCTTTTTATATAAAGATTGCCAGCTAGAAATGTAAATGAATAAAGGCTAAATAGTTAAGAGTAGGGACTTCAATTTCCTTTTTTTGGTTGCATATAATGCTGTAAAGAAATGCTGGCTTCTTGGGTCTGTACTTATTCCTACCTGCAGTTACAGCCTCGACAAGCAGAAGCTTGGACAGCACATAGCACCTCTGGGTACAGATCTGTGATGGAAGATCCTGGTTTTGCCTATCATAATCAAGATAAATTGTCACCCTCTACTTGGCCTTCCTGTAGAGGCATCTGTATAACCGTAAGAGCAGGTCTATATGGGAGCAAATGCTTTCACCCTGGGGCCCTGTAAATGGAAGCCAGGGTCCCCAGCAGAGCATCCCAGACAGAGTCACATACATTTCTATGCCTCTGCCATCCAAGGACCTTAGTGCCCTGGCTTAAGGGTCAGAAATAATGTCCTTGACCTAAGTGACACAGAGGACCTACTAAATGGTACATTCATGTCCCTGGTGGGAAGCTTCCCCCCGTTTCCATGAAGTCAGACCTGTCCCACTAACACAATGTTGCACAACTTGCCTTGAAGAGTGTAGCACCAAGTGCATCCCACCGGTGTGGTGGGAAGGCCAATGCGGTGGGAAGGCTGGTCTGGTGGATGAGGGCCTTGCTAGAGGCTCTGGGCACCCCTGGTTTTGGCAAGAGCCATGCAGAGAGTCCAACATCCCAGCTTACTTACCTACGCCTCGTTCCTGGGACCTGCTCCCATGAGGGTCAGAGTCTTCCTTCTCTCAGGTTCCTTCCTTTCACAGAGGGCTGCAATCTTACTCTCTTTCCTGTTTTTCTTTGGAAATTCAGCTGCTGGGGCAGCCCTGTGCTGGTCTGTACAGGGCTAGCTTTTGGGCAAAGGCTGCTGACAAATAATCACACCGACGATGGGCACTTCCCAAAATCACTCAGAGGGGCAGCAGTCACCAAGCATCCTTGGAACAGACACCCAGAGCATCTTCCAGAACAGAAAACCAAGCTCCCTTCAAAATGCCTTTCCCATGATGTCTTACATCCTCTTAGATATTTCTGAGTGTTAACATTAACTGACGAACAAGCCTCAGAGGCATCAAAGAAGGATTTTTTTCTCCCCTCATCATTAAGAGAAGCTGTTTTACAGGTAGCTGAGCAATTTGAAGGAAATAAAAGGTGTGTAAAATTGTCTGTTTGAGACATTGACTCAGTAACCTGTAAAAGATTTTAGTTAAATACATTTCCTCAGGACTCCTACAGTCTTTGACTGAAAGTGTTTTGTACATAAACAAACAACAATGCTCCTTCCATCCATTAAAACCCACCAGTCACTTTAATACATCACAGTGTAACCATTTAGCTCAGTCATTTTTCATTGTTTGACCTCACTTTTAATTAGAGACTAAATTATTAATGCCATTTGATAGGAGACAAACTACTTGGGAGTGCTGCTGTTCTCTAGGCCAGCTCTCAGGAACTACACACTCAGATTTTGTACGTTTCAAATAAAACACAAGTGGCCAGAGGAAAAACAATTTACATTTACAGCTCCTACAAACCCAGCATCCATCAAGAGTTTGGTGCTTAAAAAAAAAAAATCTCACGCGGTGTTAACTGTAGACTCTTAAAATCAGCAAGAAAATATAAAGTTCCCCCAGAGAGAAACTCCCTGGAGATTGTTCAAGAAGTTCACAAGCTCTGGAAAAGTAGTTGCCAGATCCTGTAATCACAATGCCTAGGATCGTTTGAAGAAGTTAGCTGTGTATTTTCCCCAGCAGAGCTCTGATGTAGAGGTTCCTAAGGCGGGAAGATGAGCCCGCAGAAATAGGAAAGCTGAAGGTGATTTAAAGCCAGAGAGCGAGAGGGCACGGCTGCAGCAGAGACCCAGCGTCTGAGCCAGCTTAGCTGATGCCAACCAGCCCCGAATTGTTCCCAAGCGGGCAAGGTCAGCGTGTAATGTACCCATCACCAGGGCATTTGATCCCTTGTAAGCATTGACCTGGTTTCCCCACTCCTGGGGCTTTCTCTCTGAGGGCAAGGGGTGCTATAAAACAGCGATTTCCCTAACGCTGGGGCAAACACGACATCCTGCTCACAATGGGGAAGAGCTGGCATGTGGTCCTCCTCCAGGAAAATGAAGACCAGGCTCACAGACATTGTCACGAAGCAGAGGACAAATCTGGGATCCTTAGGACAACCGTAAGGACTGGATTTGGTCTCCCTTCCTAGTAAAGAGCCCGAGCCCTTACCCTCCCATACGCCAAGCCTGGGTGACCTCCTATAAAATCACTTTGAACTGCCGAGTTGGATAAAGATTATCAATCCCTGCCTGCGGGTGCCTGCTGAATTCACCCCAGGGGTGTGTTCAGCCATCATCTTCTTAATTTGGAGTTTTCAGCATTTCCCAGGACTGAACCATCTTCAAACCTCAGCAGCAGCCCATGTACCAGGGCTGGGGACCACGCAGGACAGCCTCCCAGCCCTTCCACTAGGCAGAGTCCCCAGGGCATCTGCCCCTTCGAGGGCATTTCGGAGCTGACAGCACAGGGCTGCCGGGAGCTGGCGAGGGGGGTCACGCTGCAATAACCTGTTAGAAAAACCATACCGAAACCTTGTAAAAACGGCGACTTTGGAAGCTAGATAAGGAACCGGGGACGCATTGAGGGAACGATTTCTCCTGCAACGTTCATCATCAGCGAGATCCCTTGCTGTGTTAGACAACTGTTCAGCTGTTTTCCGCACGACTGTAGTGTTATCGAACAGGAATGCAAGTTTTCTGTACTGCTGCTAACAAGCAAAGCCATCAGCCCTTCCCACACCCAGCTCCTTTGCTGCCTTCAGGTGCTCTGACTTAGACTCAAATCTCTCCTGGTTCTCTCCTATTGCAACGGGGCGGGGCAGAAGCCCTGCACTCCCTTCACAGGACAAGAGAGAGAGATGCTCCTCAGCTATTACACAGCATTTACTATCTATACTAAAGGCACAATCAAATACAATAATGTTTCTGCTTATTTGATGAAGCGGAAAAGATGATCTCCATGTTGTTGGTTAAAAACAGAACACAAGATCAGTTTTTCAGCTGGACTGGCCTTTCTGCAAAGGATGATGCCTTCCAAGCCCATATATTTGGAGTCATAATGTTTCCCTGGCACAGGTTGAAAGATTTTTGTGTCCTGTCCTTACACTTAAGGCATAAGGTTTTAAAGTCTTTGCCATCCAAACCCAGCCTACAAAAATCCACTGAGTTAGAATTTAGCTTGCAATGCTATTGCTGTCAAGTCAGGATGCGGTTCTATTTCTTAGACACATTTCTCTCTTAATTTTAGCAAGTTTTGAGCAGTTATTTCCACTTACTCAATTGTCCCTTCTTCTCTCCCCACCCTAAAAGCGATACAATCTCCCCAGTATGTTTTCAGTGTAAAATAACTAAGCGCATATGAGGACTAATGGCCCTAAAGGAGCTGGCTAGATCTACTCACTCAATAATCCATGCTTTCAAAAGGCCCGATTTCACAGTTACAGAGACACCCCTGAGCAGTTTTGCTGTGAGAGCGAGCACTCATAGCATCTCCTCTTCTCTTGATATGCTTCAGCAGCTCCTGCTAATGTCAGTGGGGACCCCCGTGTACAGCTCCAAGAAAATTAGACAGCATCAGACCACATCCTGCCCTCGGATGCACATTCACAGCTTCCAGTGGAGGTAATGAGACCCTCATGGCATCCCACGGGATGCAAGCTGGTTGGGAGGAAGGAGATGCTCCTAGGACCCAGCACATCCACCTCACCCTGAGCTCCGTCTGTGGACAGGGCGATGCATCCACCCAAGATGCTGCCACGTGGGAGGGACCCCAGGGATGGGAGCCCCTTCCTCCTCACCAGCACTGGTCCTAATGCCAGGAGGGAGAACTGCAGGACAGAGGCTCATAGCATAAAGCAGACGGAGTCCTTGAACAAACCTGCTGTTCACATTCATTTCTAATCTGCCGATGCCCTACGTCCAGTAGCCAGTATTTTAAATTGTTATTAAATGTCTTGGGGGGGATTATAATTTGTATGCGTGATTATACATCGGATATACCTATCTATCTCGTGGTATCACAAATAGCCATACCATAATGATGATTGAAATATATAATCCCCCCAAAGATGGTCAGAACAATTTAAACTTCCCTCTGCTTAATTAAGGGAGTTAGGGGATTAGGTACAGGATTTAAGTGGAGGGGAAGGTTTAGTTTATGTTTTTTAAACCCGATGGAGACACAGAGAACTGGAGAGGGAGAAGTTAGACTGCCTTGTCTGTCCTTATGCTGTCTAATCCACGACAGACCTGCCTCCCTTTATGCCAGCCTGCCTGGCACCGGGAGTTTTTCTCCTGCAATAAGGATTCCAGTGACTTCCCAGCATCTCCTGGGGACACTGCATCAGCACCAGGCCTGATGCCATCGTGAATGTGCCACGGCCACTGTCACCCCACCCTTGTGACCACAGAGCACTCCTGGTTTGCACTGCTGAGATACCCAGGGCTCCCCACGGCCACACCGACCTGCCACGCCGGCTACCTCCAGCCCCTCTTCCTGGTGTGGAGCGACAACGGGTTCGCACCTGCGGGTGGTTTCTTCGTGTGAGCTCCAGGTGCCCTGTGCGCCGGGGAGGAACATTTCAGAAGAGGGTTAAAAATCCAAGCCCTACTCTCCCAAGTTTCCCTTCCTTCAGCAGATCTTGGACCTGCCAATACTGCGCCGAGCAGAAGTGATCAGTTTGTCTTCTTCACACTGACAATAAATCCAATCACACCTTGGACGGGTAAATAGAATCGATTGAGTCCCTGCAGCACCGTCCTCCCCTCGGCTCGGCACCAGCCCCCTCTCCCTCATCAGCCATGCTAACAGGGAAAACCAGGCGGATTTCACTCCCCACATTCACCTGCTGATTGCAGAGCCAGCTTTGTCATTAGGGGTAAATTAATCAAGAGAGGTGAACGTTTTCGACAAGCCGCACTGTTTACTTCGAAACAAGCAGAAACAAAATTAGTGCAATACAGGGAGAGCTGGATGCCAGGCAGAGCGAAGAAGACGACAAATCCTTCAGAAAGCAAAATCACTTACATGTTATTGCTGACTCTGAGCACAACTTGGGAAGAGGGATCCCTGCGCAGGCAGGGAGCTCCGCAGGGCACCTGGGCTCCCTGGGCAGGACTCCCCATGGTCCCTGCCGCCAGGATCCCCTGTGATCCATAAGCCAGGGCTCTTATGGATCACACACAAGCACCGGGGTCGCTTTCCCCAGTCCCTTCATGTGCTTCGGTCACCCCTCGGAAAGGTCCTTCGCTCCGGACCTAGCCAACCCTTTTAGCCTGGGAAAAGGGAGCAGAGGAGTTTGCAGCCATCCATAACTCTCTCGCTGGGCCTGACCAGATGCAGCTGAACCATCGTCTAGTTAAGAGGAAAAGATCAACCCGGATTTAAGAGGCAGCAAGGCCTCCATAACTCTTCCGTAGAGCGTGGCACGACTGAATTTACGCTCTGCGGCGTGGCGGCAGGGCACAGGCAGAACTCGTAGCCACGGCGCGGCCCCTTCTGGGATGGAGGCTCTCGCCTCCACCCCTCATGGGAAAGTTTCGGGGCCACATCTGAACTGCGGGGCAGGGAGTCCCGGGATGTGACGTGCGGCCCCCGGTTCAAATCTGCAGCACCCGTAGCAGGGAAGATTCTTTTTTTCCCTTTCTTCTTCTTCTTTTTGTCTTTGAAATCTTGTCAGTATATCAACACGCTTGATAAGGGCAGTGTTGTAGTTACACTTCTTTAATTAAGTGAATAATTAAAAAGAAGTTGATCATCAATTAGTTAATTAAATAATTAATCCATTTTACTTTCATACCCTTTTTTGTTAATCACTGTGGCTTCGGTAATGAGCCTCCTATGGGTTGCTAAGCAACTGCCTCCTCGTTTAAACAATCAGCAGCTGCCGCCCGTCAGTGCCCGTGCGAAGGGATGCG
>NW_010238229.1:2506-2792 GCF_000690775.1 Eurypyga helias | reverse complement strand
GGTGTGTGTGCTTTAAGGTCTCCTTCCCAGTCTAAAGCATCCTCACCAAAAGCTGCCTGTCCCCCCCACAGCTCCAACAGATGCCCAGGTGACGCTCCTGTCCCTGACCCAAAGCTGGGCTCCCTGGTTAACACTCCCCAGGAGCAGCGTCCCCATGGGGCACAGACCTCCTGCAAGGGGTGGCAGAAACCGTGGGGCTGGGCTCCCCCCACTTCTGGGTCTCTCAGAAGGCAAAGCAATCCATCTTCACTCTTCTCGGCAGATCGCTCCGGCAGCCACGCCGCAC
>NW_010238229.1:1274-2446 GCF_000690775.1 Eurypyga helias | reverse complement strand
CTCACCCGCACTCCCTCAGCTCCTCCTGCCTCCCAGACAGCATCTCCCAGGAGCCGTTACTGCAAAGGCCAAGCTCTGCCCTGGGGAGAGGGGGCAGAGTTTTACATCCTCCCCACCCCAACAAGGTGAGGGCAGCTGCTGCAACACTCGGGTCTAGTGCAAGGTGTCTTCCATGATTCTATGATTCTATTGGGTTCTCTCCAGCGGGTGCCAGCAGGGAGCTGGGGGTGCCAGCAGCAACCCCCGGGGGGGCTCCCCGCCTCGCTGCGGCCTCAGCGCTCGGGTCTCCGAGGAGCGCGAGGCCAGACCTGATGGGACTGATCAGCTGCGCCAACCAAGGCTGAACTTCCTTTGGTCTTCCCTCTTTTTCTCCCCATCAGGATCACAGAACGGTCTGGGCGGGAAGTTTTCGGACACCCCAGCTGGGGCACAGCCTTCCCCCTGCTTCCACGGCCCTCGCTGGCTCCAGCACCCGGCTCGGTCCATGGGAATACGGGCAGGGGCCCCGGGCACAGGCGGGCCCCCGTTAGCCACTTTGCTCCCTGGGACTGTCCTTCCCAGGGAAAGGGACAAAAGCACGATGGGAATGACGGCGTTTGAGGGAAAGGCACCAGAAGGAGAGAATTCGAGAGGCAAACCACGTTCTGGGCTAACGACGCAAACGAGGAGCGTTTGTCAACACCGGGTTCCCATCCCCATTTCCTGTGGGTGCAGCCTGACGCGCCCCAGCTGCCTCCTCCCTCGGCTGTGGGAAGCAGCAGGGGAAGGCACGGGATGCTCTGCGTGCCGGGGAGCCCCAGGAGAACCCACCCAGCCCCAGCCCCAAGGTTGCTTTGCATGGCCCTGGGTTCCCGGCCACGCGTGAAGGGCCCCCCGAGGCCTGGCACAACCCCGCTACAACGGACACGGGAGCTCCGACACCCACTGGGGTTGGGCAGCATAGTCGAAGGAGCAGCGACAACGCGCCGGAGCGAGAATCCCTGCGCCGCACATCCCACGTCTTGTGCGGGCTGCCACCGGGCCAGGGGGAAGGTGACACGTGGCAGGGAGAACAGCAACTTTAAAACAATAATTAACGCGTCATCACTGCAATTGGAGGGGAAAAGTCCCTTCGCTCATACAGATGAAACTCGGCTGCTGGGGGTTCTGGCGGGTCTAAATTTTTTAATACC
>NW_010238229.1:0-595 GCF_000690775.1 Eurypyga helias | reverse complement strand
AGCACAACCAACTCAGCTCTTCCCGAGAAAATAATTAGGGAAATACTACTATTTTAGTCTGTTTTGCAGAACTGTCAGGAAAAGGTTTGGGGGACACCAGGGGTGGATCAAGACCTCATCTTACCCTCTGCCCCTCAGGAACCCACCCGGGTTCGGTCGGCACCAGCGTTTCAGGGCAGAAGTAGCCCACGGATCTGTGCTGCCATCGCAGTCCGCGTCGGCTTCCCACCCACGCGGGGATGCAAGGGCTCCGGCACCTGCTGCTCCAGGCCAACACCCCGTACCGTGTCCCCACAGAAGGCAGTGGGGCAGCAGCCCCAGAGCTCTGCCACCCTCAGCACCTGCTGGGTGCCGCTCCGCACCCCGAGCGCCCGACCTGCCTCACCGGTGCTCCAGCCTCCGGGCGCTCAGGCCTCCGCTGCCTTCCCGGGATGCGAACCGTGCTGCCGAGGACCCACCAGCAGGAGCCTTCCTCTAGGGAAAGGAGGAAAAGGAAGGAGAAACAGGGGAAGGGGCAATGAAGAGGGTAGAAGGAATGAGCAGGGGAGCTTTGGCCTCTGCCTGGCTCAGGGGGGGCTGGTTTCTCTCCCTTTTC
>NW_010238228.1:0-842 GCF_000690775.1 Eurypyga helias | reverse complement strand
GGCTGGATGGCGGAAAAGGGAGAAATAACCGTGTTCTGAGCAGGAAGAGCAGCGAGCTTAGAGCCAACGGGAGCGGCCCTTGCACCGCCACAGCGTCCCTCCCTGACGGACACGGCCGTGACCTGCCCCGCAAGGTCGGTCGCCTTTGGCCAGCAATAGCACAAAGTACGCCGCCTGAACTCCTACACTGATACCTGCGAGTTACTGATAAGGCGATATGCGGACTCCAGGCTGAAGGTGGGGATGTGTTGTTGGTCCCTGCTGCGATTACAGACGAGGAAGGAACAAGCGACATCTCTGATGCAGTTCCCGCGTTGATACGATGGATTTTGACACTGGTGTGCGCCAGACAGCTTACCTGTTAGTGCAGGGGTGGGTGGCTCCCGCCGCCTGGTGAACATGCACAAAACATCAATGCAGATACCTGTTGTCGTTCCGTTTTCTCCAGCAACAGCAGGCGCAGGCGGCCGAGGGATGCGGCGCGGGCGCCCATGGCAGCCGGGAGTCCCTCCCGTGAGGATGCTCGAGGGGCTGCAGCCGCCGGGTCAGGAGATACGGGCGGTGACAAGTGGGATTCCTCACACCACTTAAGAGCACATCCCATTGATTTTTGCTTTGGCACTGAAATACTGCTCAGAAGAGAGAAAGCATGACGAATTAGAAATAATGCATTCTGCAGGAAGGCTATTTGAATTGTTGTCGCAGCACCAGCACTATGAACGGCGCCCTTGCCGTGGGTCCGAAAAGACCACGAAGCAAACCGGAGCCTTTCGGCAGCCCCCGCGGTGTCCCAGGGCCGCCGCCCGCGGTGCCGCGCAGGCAGAGCCCACGAGGTGGCAGCC
>NW_010238227.1:5133-5610 GCF_000690775.1 Eurypyga helias | reverse complement strand
TGCCCTGATGTAAGATCTGGAGCTTTCACTGGAGAATGAGGCCGTGGGAGCGGGAGAGACCGGGATGAGGAAAGGGCTGGAATGCTCAGCCAAGTCGTCTCTCGTGTGGAGCTTGGCCCCGGCTTCCCCTGCAGCAGGGGGGCCATGGGGAGACCCACCGGCCGACAGCCGTGACAAGGTGTCAGATTCCCCCCCGAGATGCTGTTGTAGCCAGGACCAGCACGTCCCACTGCCAAAAGGTGCCCCAATTTAGGGCACAGACTGGGGAAGGGGGGTTGTGGTGCTGTCCTCTGCTCCACCAAAGCAGCCCAGAGCAGGTTTTGGGGTGAGAGAACTGGGTTTTGCCTCGGGTAGGTCTCCCGAGGGGGGTCAGCGCGTAGCTGGTGCAGCAGCTCTCCCGGTCCCTGGCCGAGAGCCCCTCTTGGGCACAGGGGTGGGAGTGGGGGTCCCGTCGGGGCTCTGCCCCCATCGATGCTC
>NW_010238227.1:4712-5101 GCF_000690775.1 Eurypyga helias | reverse complement strand
GGGCCTGTTCCCTCCCAGCCTGCCTGTGCATCAGCCTCGTCCCACAACCCTTCCAGCCCCACCAGTGCCCTCCACGTGGAAGGGAACCCGGCCTTTGGGGACAGGGGCATTCCAAGCTGCTCCTGGGTGCCACTGTGACACAGCTGTCCTTCTGGTGTTGTCCCCAGCAGGGCTCAGGACAAGGAACGGACCTGCGCGCATCATTGCTCCGGTTCCGGGAGTCCCCTGCTCAGACGCCAAAGCATCCTGACCAGCACATCCGGGAGAAGAGGCTGCTGGGATTACCCAGGTGGGCTCAGGCACGGGATGTACCCAGCCATGGGGCTTGGTCTGCGGAGCCAGGCTGGGGTATGGGAACCCTTACACCAGAGCCGTGGGGCTGAGCCTGC
>NW_010238227.1:0-4642 GCF_000690775.1 Eurypyga helias | reverse complement strand
ACCCCGCCGCTCTCTGACCTGACGTGGCTCCTGCTTCTCCGTGTTCCCAAAAGAGCAAGCACTGATTTTAATCCCATGAAGGACTTGTTGCTTTTGAATTTTCCAGAATGGACGGGGATGCTCCTCGGGCTGCCCGTGTACGGCTCTCCAGGCAGTGAGGATGTCGTGGTATCAGGGTCTGGCGTGTCTCTGTTCCCATAGCAACGCGTTTTACTGCCTGGTACCCACTCCGCAGGCACCGCAAGCCCTCTGCGTAGGATGGGAAAACGGGGAGGAACTTGAGAATTATTTGCAGATCAGCCCAGACAATTCCCTGTACCCACCTCTGGGTAAAAAACACATTCAGCTCCGGAGGGAGAATTGCCATCCTGCCATGATGGAAGAGCAGCATTTCAGCAGGTTTGATTCGTGACTGTGGCCACTGGCATCATGGACTGTTTTGGGTGGGAGTCACTCCCTGCCCTTGGGAAAAGCCCCCCCAGCTTCCTTGTAGCCCCCCAGGCACTGGAAGGGGCTCTGAGGTCTCCCCGGAGCTTCCCTTCTCCAGGCTGAACCCCCCAACTCCCCCAGCCTGTCCCCAGGGCAGAGGGGCTCCAGCCCTCGGAGCATCCGAGGCAAAGGCCGCTTCCAGCCTCAGCTGGTGGGGCTGCTGTGCCGGAGCCCAGCCGGCTCCCGGGACAGTTGTGGCTGTGCCAAGGGGCAGCCGCAGCAGCAGGGCCTTTGGATCACTCTCGCTCTCCCACGCCTGTTTGTTTAGTGCCGGGGGACGAGCGGCACTGCCGGCTTACAGCTGCTCTGCTCGGGCAGCCCGGGGCGGTCCGGTCGGCCACCTCGGCTCCGGAGCGGCTGTACCACCCCTGGACTCTAATCCCTGCTATCAGGGAGGACGGGGCCCGTTTCGCTTTTCCTGCCCCGCGGTTGGGGCAGGGTTGAAGGTGTCCCGTGCAAAGGTCTGGAAATGCCCTGCATCCTGGGAGGCAGGAATTTCAACGTTCAGGAAGGGTTGACGTGCCCTGGTTTCTCTCCAGCTGTATCGCTGGGTCCTTGTCCCCTTGTCACAGGCCGGGTAACCCACTGCCCCGCGCGGGGTTGCTGCGTCCTTGGGCTGGGGCCAGTCACCTGCGAGCAACTGAGCCAAAGGACCCGGATGGCATCCAGCATCCTTGTTTTCCTTTCTAGTCGTGGATTGGTGAGGGTTTGGGTGGTTCCCATCACCCACATGAGATAATCAAACTGCTCTTATTGCAGGGAGGTTGCCTACAGCCGCTTCCCTTGGAGCACTTCCACCTTGCCTCATCGTTTCCTAAGAAATGGGACGCCCGGCTGCAGGGGCAGAGAGTCCGCCTGCACGTTCGCTGGCTGCCCCAGGCCCAGAGCGCCTGCCTGGCCTCTTGGATAGAGGAAAATCACATCTTTTCTTTCAAGGAAAACAAAATCGTGGCTGCTGCCCCACTCCCTGTGCTTCTTTTCAAGTGCTCCTGGAACATCTGGGGCTGTCACCTCCGCTGCTCTGCGCGGTGCCGGGTGAAAGGTCTGGCCTCGTCCAACCCATCCTCCTCTGGTCTGTGCTCCGGCACCTCTGGACTCAGGTACCAACGCCTGGGGCCGTGCCCAACCCCGCTGCGCCGCGGGGCTCAGCTCTGCCCTCTCTGTCCCACCTTCCTGGCGTGCTGGGAAGAGGGACGGGAGGTTCGTAGTGCTCTTGGGGTGCCTTAAAGGCTGAAAGCGCCTGGGCGGGGGGGTCGGAGCTCAGGGTGACCCACGTGTCCAAGCTGCGGGTGGCTCGGAGGTGCTGACAAACAACCCCTTGGGAAGAGCCGAGCGGTTTCTGTTTCCTACCTGCATGGTGGAGCGCAGAGCCTCTTCCCCTTCTCCCCCCGCTCCTCCGGGCAGACCTCCAAGGGGCCGCCCGCGGGGCAGATGCTGAAGCCGCAGCCGCAGGCGGGACGGGGCTGCGAGGCTCCGGGGTTTCTCCGCAGAGTGTGGTTTCCTTCCCCGGCTCCTTCACCCCGGGTCAGCTGTGAGCGGAGCGAGGACCTGGCTTCCGTGTGGGACTCGCGGCTGCCTTGGGAGGGAGCTGCCAGGGCTGATAGCGAGGAGGAGGTGAGAAATGTGCCCTTCACCCTCGCTCAAAGGAGTGGCAAGCCCAGGACCGCCCAGGAGAGCAGGCGGGTAGCCGTGCCAGCTCCAGTGCTCTGCCACCCCCATCCCCCCGCTCCCGGTGCCAGTGCTGCGTGCCCTGTCCTGAGACCGTCCCCAGGGAGGTGTCACACGCGGGGCCGAGAGGAGGAAGGATGTGAGTGTCGCCAGAGAGCTCTCACAAACGGCCAAGGGGAGGAAGGAGGCATGAGCAGCTCGGAGAGCGCTGACCTGTTTCTTACCAGGAGGAAATAAAGCCGAGCTGAACCTGCCCCGTGCCGGGGGTGAAGTCTGGCCCCACGGAAGAGCTGGGAGTGGGGCAGGGGTGGGCGCAGCACAGGCTCTGGGAGCAGACAGGATGGGGCCGGGGTGAGTTTGTTAACAGCCGGCGCAAGAGGCAAAGCCTGAGCTTCCTGATAAGCGGGGAGGCTCCGCGCCACGGATTTCCCCTCTGGAATGCAGCCCTCTAGCTCCCTGCTGCGGGCCCGGTTTCCTCTCCGTCGCTTCGCTTTCCCTGTGTGGCCTCCCGAACCCTTCTGTGAACCGCAGAGGACTCTGCCTTCCCGGGGGGATGGACACAGCCCAAATCCGTTGGTTCGCGCCCCAATGGCTGGGAAAGCAGCGCTGGGAGCTGGTTTTCCCCGTGTGCAATGGTGCTGCTGCCTGAGGGTCGTCGGGGCTGGGCACCAGCCAGGAGCATCCGTGAGCACTTGAAGAGTCCGGAAGGACGAACGACCCCCGCTCCTGGCTGCAGAGGAAAGCATCAAGGTGTGCTCCGAATGCCGCGCCAAACCACAGAGCCCTCCTGCCTCGCTGCTCCTTGGCGTCTTGGCACTTCCAAGTGGGTGTCATTTCCCGGGAAACGATTGCTTCAGCCTCTGCTTTCCTCGGGGCATTTGTGTCGGGATGCTCAGCCGTGGCCCGCTGGGAATTGTAACCGAGTCACCGAGTGCATTTATTGTTCACAGAGGCTGGATCCATCTGGACCTGCGGCTTGGAGCAGGATGTAACTCCCTTTCTGCAGAAGGTGGCTGTGTGTAAGCAGTGTGACAGCCCTCCGCCGGTCCTGGGCGTTGGTTCCCGAGGCGACACGCGCTGCCTTTCCCTGGGTGTAGCTGAAGGGCAGATAACGGGGCTGGAGTCCCTCGTGCTCTCCAACAGCGTCGCCGTGGGTCGCTCTGAGGAAGTCCCGGGGCATAACGCGGCTGCGTCCCGGCAGGAAAAGCAGACGGTGTGCCCAGAGCGCCGTTCCCCGCTGAGCCAACGTCGCGCCGCCGCTTTGCCAAGTGCCGTTTGCAGGCTCCGAGTCAGGCCTGCGGCTCAAAAAAAGGACAAAGTGCTTTTGCCAACGTCCTGCTGTGCGTGAAATCCAGAGCGGAGCGGGAAGGAGCGTCAGACCTCCCGCCTCCCAGGCGCACGCGTGTTTCCCTGGAGAGCGGAGCCGTGTGAGAGGCACCGACGGTGCTTCCCACCCCTCCCGGCTGAGGGTCCGTGACACGCGAGCGCTGCCGGGGTGACGAGAGCCGGGGTGACGTGCGGGTGGGACAGCCACGTCGCTCCACCCGCGCGGCTGCTGCTTCCTCCTGCAGCCTGTGCTGGGAGGGGCTGGGGGGGCTTTGCCATAGGGCGGCTACTCGAGTGCGGGCGTCCAGCAGCCATCCCGGGAAATCAGGGGCTTTTCCAGGCAGCGGGAAGGTGAGTCTGTGCCTGCGGATTGCCTTTTTCCAAGGTTTCCAGGGCAGCGTGCTGCTGCTTGTGTGTCAGAGGAGTTCGGCTTTGCCTGGGCAAGGCTGGGCTCCGTCTGCAGCCGGGCAGGTCACCGGATCGCTGGTGCCTCCTTCCCCCCCAGCAACCCTCCTGCCACGCACCCTCGCGGCATTTACCGCTCCTGGGGGAGCAGCACCGGGGACGGCAGCGTGCAGCACAGCGATCGGGGGGCAGGTGATGCACCTTCCAGTCACGCAGGACGCGAAGTGGAGGGTCTGGAGAATATGTCTTATGAGGAGCGACTGAGGGAACTGGGCTTGTTTAGCCTTGAGAAGAGGAGGCTGAGAGGAGACCTGATCACTGCCTACAACTCCCTGAATGAGGTTGTGGAGAAGTGAGTGTTGGTCTCTTCTCCCTCATGACAGATGATCGGACGAGGGGGAATGGACTCAAGCTGCGCCAGGGGAGGTTTAGCTTGGATGTAAGGAAGAAGTTCTTCACCGAAAGGGTTATCACACACTGGAACAGGCTGCCCAGGGAGGTGGTGGAGTCACCATCCCTGGATGTGTTTCAGAGACGGGTGGATGAGGTGCTGAGAGATATGGTTTAGTGGTGGCCAGATACGGTTGGACTGGATGATCTCTAAGGTCTTTTCCAACCCAGTGATTCTATGATTCTATGAAGTGCTGCGGAACTCGGGCTCGAACGCGGGCAGAGGCCCCCCGGAACCCTTCGCGAGCAGCTGGATTACCCAGGGTATTGCCACCCCCCGCGGCTCGCTGCTGCTGGCGCCGGC
>NW_010238226.1:1088-2444 GCF_000690775.1 Eurypyga helias | reverse complement strand
CCTCTTCCTCACCTGGAAGGAGTACAGGAGGATGGTCTCTTGCACGCAGCCCCCCACCACGTCCGGCGGGAAGGAGGTGGCTCGCGACAGCTGCCTGCAGTTCAGCGGCTTGACCCTGACGTCGCCTGCGAGGAGAAACGTGGTCACCGCCGCAGCAGGGCCCATTGCCACGTCCGGTTCGCCACAAAATGCCACAGACAAGGTCGATTATAAACCAGCTCTTGGGGTGTGGTTTTGTGTGTGAGAGATCAAGCTGTGTCCTGATCTGCGCCGGCAATTCTCTGCTTCTCCCAGCCCTGTCCGAAGAGCAGAGAGCACGTGGTCCCCCCGGACACGGAGAGGGAAAGCGGGGGCTGTGTTCTGCCTTCTCACCAGGGATGACCACCGAGGGGAACGCCAGCTCCCGCAGACAAGATGCATTGATGTCCAGCTGGAAGACGGGTCTTCGAACCACATACACCTTTTCTTTCCCATGGAATTGCTCCTGGACCACAGCGAAGGTCCCGAGACCTGTGATCAGGACACCCTGCCCGGGAAAAAGACGAAACGGCCGATAAAATCATAGAATCAGGGAATGGTTTGGGTTGGAAGGGACCTTAAAGATCATCTAGTTCCAACCCCCCTGCCACGGGCAGGGACACCTTGCACTAGACCAGGTTGCTCCAAGCCTCATCCAGCCTGGCCTTGGACACTTCCAGGGATGGGGCATCCACAACATCTCTGGGCAACCTGTCCCAGTGCCTCCCCACCCTCTCCGGGAAGAATTTCTTCCTGATATCTAATCTAAACCTCCCTGATTTCAATTTATACCCATTACCCCTTGTCCTATCACTACAGGCTCTTGTAAAAAGTCCTCTCCCAGCACCCTTGTAGGGCCCCTTCAGATACTGGAAAGCATCAGTACCGATGAGTACTTTAGAGACGGGAAAAGGGAAAGCTTGGGAAAAGTCCATGTTCTCCATCTGTTTTCTTCCTCTCCTCAAAATGTCTGCTCACATCCCTTGGCTAAAGAAGATCCCAGGCATTTCTGGCACAGGGAATACCCCCAGGACTGACGCCCAGGACTATCCTTGGCACGGGCCCAGCATAAGCCCCGTCTCCCTGCCTGGTCGCTCCCCTCTGAGCACGGGGAAGGGTGAAGGCCTGTCGCGTGCCGAATGCTGTCTCAGATAAGGCCTGCACTTGGTTTCTCTCCTGGCTGACCAAGAAGCGGCTGTAGGCACAGGGGGTTGTCTCAGTGTGCTGTCACGATGCTCAGGGAGGGATCGCTCTCTGTGGCCCAGGTTCTCTGCCCCAAAAGGGAGCGAGATGCCAGCCCACCTTGTCCTGCTTCAGCTGTCCCAGGATGTACGCAGA
>NW_010238226.1:564-1040 GCF_000690775.1 Eurypyga helias | reverse complement strand
GTCAGGCTGCGGGCCAGCCAGCTCACAAACCCTCCGGAAAGCTCCTTCCCAGGGGTGACACGTGCAGGTGCCCACAAACACCACCACGGCTGCGAAGCTGGGCCGAGCCCCCGGTTCAGGCTGCCGGCCTTCCCCTGCTCCCGCAGCAGGGCTGCAGGAGAAACGGGGATCGTGGGAAGGGCTCAGCACCAGGGCTGTGGTTGTCTAACCCCCGGGAAAGGATAGCACCCCCGAGCCCCGGACATGATCTGTCAGCTGGTGACACGTGAGGAGACCGCGGGAAGGCAGAGAGGTTCTCCCAAAAGAGATGCATTACAGGTAAGGAGCTGAGGTGCAGCTGGATCATGAGAGCCCTGCAGGTGCTGACGGACATCCCAGACCTTGGGATACCGAAGCCCGTGACATCCCAGAACCTGAACCCCAGGATGTGCCAGCTCCAGGGAAAGCTGGCCCTGCGTGGCCCCTCTCATGGAGGG
>NW_010238226.1:0-275 GCF_000690775.1 Eurypyga helias | reverse complement strand
CATCCATCGTGCCTGCTGCTCGCCCTCAGCTCAGGGAAAGGGATGCTCTTGCCCAAAACTCCTCTGGGAGGTGCCCCTGCTCTCTGCCTGTCAGCAGCGCTCCTGCCTGCCAGGGAGGATCCCCCAGCACAGTCCCACAGCCTGCCGACCCTACTCTTGGCTGGGGAGCAGCTCGGAAGGGCAGCAGTGCCCAACAGACCCCAGACCTTGCCTGCAAGTGCCGGGAGCACTGGGGAGACCTCTATGACATGTGCAGCATCCCCCTGTGACATCAG
>NW_010238225.1:0-76297 GCF_000690775.1 Eurypyga helias | reverse complement strand
CGGGCCGGCCTAGCGCCGCCCGCAGGGCCCCTGCCCTGCCGCTCCCCGGAGCCGGGCCCCTCGTCCTTGTTCCCACCAGCCCAGGCTTGCTTTGCTATTCTGCCCGGCCCCGTGTCGCTGTGCCAGCCCCGTTTCCAGGTCCCGTGGCTCTGTCCCTGCCCCTCCGCCCCGGAGCTTGTTTCCCCTCCGCCGGCTTCTGGGGAGCGCCTGGGGGGAGCTAAGCTGCTTGACCTGGGCCGCAGAGAGGCCTCTGGCATAGCCGAGAGCCTTTTTGTGATACCCTATGTCTGAGGTCAGTGTTTGTTTCCTAGACCTTCCCTCTTTTTCACTGTCACACAGTGTAATGCTGTTGTGCAGAGCAAGCTGACTAGATGTGTGTATACGCATTCACGTCTACAGTGCTGTGTCAGTTAGCTTTTGAAAGCACTCAAAGCACAAGAAGTTTCTTTATATACTGTGGGAGCTGTCATGGAGGAATGTGCTGAGCCCTGCCCTGCAACAACCCCGCCTTGCAAACAGCAACGATTAGCTGAGATTAGTGTCTCTGTGCCTTCTGCTTTCTGTAATCAGGGTTTATAATAAGCACTTGTGGGAACAGCCTGGCTACGGGGTATTGTGAGAGTGTCAGAGCAATGCAAAGGGAAGGGGCATTGCAAAGACAAATTAACGCTTGGATGTGGAGCCTGTAGGATGGTTTGTGTCTTAACCATTGTGTCATGGGTGAGAGGCCTTTTTCAATTCTTAGGGTGGGTGCTTGTCACCTAGGTGACCTTGGACAAGTCTTTTCTGTCCCATTTCACCTTTAACTGGTGAGGGGTGTGTGTGTCAGGATATCCACTCCTTTGTGTTCTGTGCTGGTAGTCCAATATATCAGGAACCGTTCAAAGAGGAATGTTTGGGTGCCCAGTGTTAGGAGAAGGATTAGGGAAGTCAGTAGGAGAGTATTTCTGATTGACAGCATTTGAGTGCTGCAAGAGAGAGAAGGCCTCACTGGAGTGATACGAGGGACGATTATCATGGCAGCTTTGAGGGTCAATTAGCTGGTACAGCAACAACCACAACCATGGTCTTTTACAATGTACTCTAAACACACAAGTATTTCAAGTTAATGTAGGTGAGGAATTTTTGCCTCTGTCTGCATTGTTTGCATGGTCCATCATAATTTGAGACAATGTGCTTTTACTTTTCACTGTTCAGCTGTGTGCTTTCTATTTCACAGTGCTGGGAAGTGCTTTGACCTGCTGGGCTTTACTTTGCAGACACTGTTACCTTTTAAGGACGCTGTGCAGGAAACCATGGCTGGGGGAGGCTGCAGGGAAATGCGGCTTCTATCCTGCGACTTCCTTTGGGGCTGAGATTCGTTAATACGTTAGATCTGTAATCGGATGTCTGTAGAAGGAGGCGGAGAAATTGTCATGATTAATTAATTAGAGGTCCTGAGTAAAGCATGAGCTTTCTCAAAGTCTTAGGTGCTATTTTGGAAGGTAACAGCAGGTGGCAACCTCTCCCTAAAAAGTCTGTGGAAGAGTTCCATACTTGCGAAGTTTTCCAAGGCAGCCACAAGAGGTTGCTAAAGGAGGGGATTTTCCTGCTTTTAGGCTCTTGAGTGCTATCTTGAATACAGACATGCCCAGAATATAGAAGGATCGCTTCTCTAAGACTCTGATCAGGTGGGTTTGGGGTTGTTTTTCTTTCCAAACTCAGAACCCACTGACTTCAGCTGCAATGGAACCGAGCTGGTAGGAGGTCCTTAAGAGATGGGGTGATGCTGTGATCTTTGGCTTCTCCTGTGTGCTTTCCCAAGTCTGTTGGCACTACTGCTGCTTTGCCTTGAGGACCAGGGACACAGTGTACCTGTTCAATACTTCCAGCACTTCTCCTGTTGTTCTGTTGATGTTGAGCCTCTCTAAATGGTGCCTTGTTTGCTTTCCTATATCTAGGTGAGTTACCATGGGCAAGACACTTTACCTTCGTGTTCTGTCCTGACTTAAGTTTGTGAAAAGAGAACAGTAATGTTGACTTTCTTATGCCAAATGCTCTATTGACAAGAAAAGTTGGACAATTGATCAATACTGTTCTGCACATTTTTTGTGGCTTATCTTTGTTTACATCTTAAGTGCAAATTGTGTCAGCCATGTAATCAGTCCAGCACAGAGGTCAAGGAAGGGGAGCTTCTACCATTCACCTGGCTAATCTTGTGATGGCTGCACTTTTTGTTGTTTCCTTGCCAGTTAGTTTACTACAGGGAAGAGGTCTCTTGGCTATTGTCTAATAATGGTCTCAGGGGAGTTGTCTTCTCAAAAACCAGGGAACAGTGAGGACTGTATGTACAGCCAGCTCCTACAACTGATGAATTGTAACAGGAGGAGAAGAGGCAGGAAAGGGACTGATAAGGACCATAGCAGCTGTCCTGCTCCCCCACATCGCTGGAGTCAGGTAGTGCCTTGTGCAGTAGGCTGTTGCTAGCAGGTTCACCCGACTCTTCCTGTGGATATTTTTTCTCTCTTGCTGATGAAGAGAGGAGACCTGGACAGTGTTCCTACATTAGTGTGGGAGACAGATGAATAGGCGCTGGAACTTCTTGGCAGAGAGGATGTGATGGAGCCCTAATGAGTACCCCACAAAGTGTGCGCTAGAAGATTGGAAAGTAAACGTCAGACTTCTGTTACGGTGATGATGTTGAGGTGACCTCTGTTCCTAGGCTGCATGAGGCCCGAGTAAGGCCACACTCTGAAGCACTGACACTTGTAGGATCTGCCCAGGGGGCCGTGTGATGCAGGCTGTGGTGTAAGCCTCAGCCCAGCTAACACAGTGTCAAGTGACCAGGAGAGGTTAATCACAGCAGGCTGGCAAGATGCAGAGTGTTTTGCTGTGCTGCCTGATGACAGTTTTACTTTATTCTGAGTACGCAGTTAGCAGCTCTGTTTAGCTAGAGTTAAAAGACTGCACTGCAGCCAGGCTTGAAAAGTTTAGGAACTGCTCATAAGAGTGACCCTGCTAGCCTGTGAATGGTATGTCCACACATCATTTATGCTGCTGACATGCCTAGGCGGCCAGGGTGTATACTGGGATGGAGAGATGCTGGGTGCTTTCTGCTCAGCAAGAATAGGATCCTGTGTGGAACAATAATTTGTATTTAGTTTTGCAGCCTCCTGGTTGCCTGCTGTTGACGTTTGACTTTCAGTTATCCTGCTGCATTATTGCCCAACTAATCTCTCTCCAGTGACATGTGGAAGTTGTGTTCCTGTTTTACAGGTGTCAGTTGATCTCTTGAGAGTAAATTAAAGAATTGTTATCAGAGCTGAGATTTGAAAACCAGTAGTTACTTCTGCATCACTTCTTCTCACCTTCTCCTACCATTTACAAACTCTAGCAGAAATTCAAATGATTTTTTTCCTTTTGCTTCTCAGAGGAGTGAGAACAAAGTACATTAACTGAATTGGCACGTGAGGGCATTGCACTTTGTTTTCTGTTGCCACGTCACTTTTCTGCTTGGAATTTAGCCTGCCCTGAGTTTCCTTCTGCTCCCTTTTTGCCTATGTGTATACTAACATCAGCTTGTTTAGAGAGAGCAACTCGTGCTTTGCAAATACATTTGTTGAAATTAATTTTTGCAGCTGATTTAAACCATCCTGGACTGAAGACTTGAGTATGCTGTTTAACTTAGATCTCCTTCCTTTTTCTGAAAATCTCCTGTAATTGGGGTGTATGAAAGAGAGAGCTATATATGAAGGAAAATCTGGGGTCAGACAGCTGGGACTGTGGGGTTTTTTATGAATTCTAAAATACCGTAATGAATTCCAGTAAAACTATATTCACTACCTCAGGAAGTAGCAAGTAACTTCTCTCTGTTGAGAGCAATTTGTTCTCCTGGTATCTTGGTGAGGGGGATATTTTGTTACTGGTGTGATTATTTTCATGTTGACTTTATCTGGCTATTCTAACCACTGTGTGAAATTTCTTCTAGAGCCTAAAAAATGAAGCTAAAGGAAATTGAGCGAACAGCTGTCCAGGCATGGAGTCCAGCAAACCACCACCCCATTTATCTAGCAACAGGTAAAGTTCTTCACAGTTTGTGAATATTAAAGTATGAGTCACATAGGCATTTTATGTAGACTTGTTTTGGTTTTATTTTTCAACAATTCTCACCTTAATAATCTCTGGAAAACTTACAAGCAATATACTGAGAACATTACAGCCTTTATTTTTAAAAAAAGTGACCAGTAGGTGATTACTTTTATGCCCAACTTTGACACCTGAAAGAGCAGTCATTTTTCAAAGGGTAAATAAGTGGATTTTTTGATCTAACTTCTAATTAAGTCTGTATGAACTCCACCACCTGCTTGCTATGAAAAATAAAACAAAATGAAGTTACATACTTCGTGTGTTTGAGGGGAAAAAAGAGTTAATTCTACTCATGTTCATTTAAGCTCACTTTTACTTTTGTTAGTCTTCAGCCATTATCACGTGGCTTGACAGTCAAATGATAGAAACCTCTTCTGCCTACAGTTCTCTGTTTTGGTTAACATTCAGTTTTTAATACTTCTGTTAAACCTTAATTTTTCATTTTGTTGATGTTATCCATTACTCACTATTTTTAATAGTAATTTTATTTCCTGAAACACCAAGTCAGCCTGTTCACTGAGTTGGCAGTAGGCGAGTTTACTGCCTGTATGGAACTGACAGCTTGGGTTGTTGTACTGGATTTGCGTGAGAAGGTTTTGGCAGTGGGGGGCTTCTTTGTGCAAGAAACTTCCCATATGTCCATTAGAGCCAATGCCAATCAGCTCCAGGACAGATCTGCTGCTGGCCAAGGCTGAGCGGCCGAGGTGCTGCAGTGTGTCCAGAGAAGGGCAACAGAGCTGGTGAAGGGTCTGGAGCACAAGTCCTGTGAGGAGAAGCTGAGGGAACTGGGGGTGTTCAGCCTGGAGAAGAGGAGGCTCAGGGAAGACCTTATCGCTTTCTACAACTGCCTGAAAGGAGGGTGCAGAGAGGTGGGTGTTGGTTTCTTCTCCCAAGCAACTAGTGATAGGACATGAGGAAATGGCCTCAAGTTGCACCAGGGGAGAAAAAATATTAGGAAAAATTTCTTCACAGAAAGGGTTGTCAGAGATTGGAACAGGCTGCCCAGGGAGGTGGGATAGAGTCAACATCCCTGGGGGTATTTAAAAGACATGTAGATGTGGTGCTTAGGGACATGGTTTTGTGGTGGTATTAGCAGTGCTAGGTTAATGGTTGTACTTGATGATCTTGAAGTTTTTTACAACCTAAAAGATTTTATGATTCCTTCAGTGATGGTGGTTATCCTCCGGGTTAACATGTTTAAGAAAGAGGGGAAAAAGCCCCAGGACAATTGCAGCCGGATTGAGGAGTGAGAAGATGCGAGAGAAACAACTCTGCAGACCCCCAGGTCAGTGAGGAAGGAGGTGCTCCAGGTGCTGAAGCAGAGTTCCCCGGCAGCCCATGGTGCAGCCCAGGGTGAGGCCGGCTGTGCCCTGCAGCCATGGAGCATCACAGTGGAGCAGAGATCCACCTGCAGCCCTTAGAGGACCCCATGCTGGAGCAGGGAGATGCTTGAGGGATGCTGTGACCTCATGGGAAGCCCACGCTGGAGCAGGCTCCTAGCAGGAGCTGTGGACCCATGGAGAGAGGAGCTCACGCTGGAGCAGTGTCAGGACTTGTGACCCTGTGGAAAGCCCAGGCTGGAGCAGACTGCTCCTGAAGGACTGCACCCTGTGGAAGGGACATACACTGAAGAACTGCAGCCCGTGTGAAGGACTTACATTGGAGAAGTTCATGGAGGACTGTCTCCTGTGGGAGGGACCCCACGCTGGAGCAAGGGCAGAGTGTAGGGAGTCTTCCCCCTGAGGAGGAAGGAGCAGCAGAGACAATGTGTGATGGACTGACCGCAGCCCCCATTCCCTGTCCCCCTGCACTGCTGGTGGGGAGGAGGTAGAGAAATGGGGAACAAAGCTGAGCCTGGGAAGAGGGGAGGGGTGGGAGGAAAGTATTTAATATTTACGTTTTATTTTTCATTATCTTACTCTGATTTGAATGATAATTAATTAAGCTGATTTCCCCAAGTCGAGTCTGTTTTCCCTGTGATGGTAATGGGTGAGTGATCTCTCCCTGCCCTTATCTTGACCTGTGAGCCTTTTGGTATATCTTTTCTCCCCTGCCCAGCTGAGGAGGGGAGTGACAGAGCAGCTTAGGTGGGCACCTGGCCTCCAGCCAGGGTCAACCCACCACAATTGTCCGCTGAACATGACTATTCAGTTCTGGCAGTGCAGCACTGCCATACTGTGGGGATTTTTTTTTCAGGAATGGCTATCAAAAGAAAGTGGCAAAAGTTTAACTGTTGCCTTAAAAGTAACATTACCATTTTTGGGGTATATAGTCTATTTTTTGTTTCTTTAATAAGGCCAGAGTTTTGGTTGGACCAAAGGTCTTGGCTTCCATCTACTTTAGATCAGAAAGTGCATAGTTTCATAATTTGTACTGCTTTTACAGTAGTCTCTTGGGCACTTTCCATGCCCTAGGCAGTTACAAAGCATCCCTGTGGTAACTGGGTGACTCTTTGCTTGGCAGTGTCCCACTTGGTAATGTTAAATCAATTTTTAGTTTTTATTCTGTAAGCTAGGGAGAAGGACGGAAGCCATCACTGTGACTGTTAGCTCTGTGGGCCATTGGGGCATGTTTTGTTGGCTAAGGTTGAAGAAGTTCAGGTGTGACCAAGACATCTGGTCATGGTTGAGGAGCAATATATAGAAGTATTTGGGATTGTATTTGTAGATGTGTTTCATGATGCCGACAGCATTTGTAATCGAGATAAGAAGTTAATACCAGAAGCTGTGGCTGCTTGGAAGAGGGTATGTGAGTTAGATCTATCCCGAGAGAAAGCGAGCTACTTGCGCAGCAGTGACCCTGGTCCCCAGAATTGCTTGAAGAAGTCCTAATTTCCTTCAAAATATTTGTCATAATTGCGGGTTCCTTTTTCTGAGGTGTTCAGACATGCCCTCTCTTTGAACGGTTGGGTTGACTGAAGAACAGTTTTCCAGCTCCTTGCTCTTTCTTGTGTCTTGTGCTCTTGAGAAAAGTGGCCACTTGTGTTGCCTTTGTACTCCTGCTAGGAACATCTGCCCAGCAACTGGATGCATCCTTCAGTACAAATGCCACCTTGGAAATATTTGAGGTTGACTTCAGGGATCCCTCCCTGGACATGAAGCAGAAAGGAACACTTCCTGCCTCAAACAGGTACTAGAGGCTCATAGAGGTATCAATCAGTGGAACTGAAAAGGACTTTTCTGATACAAGAAATGAGAGGAGAAGATCATGTTTTGGGGGGTATAAAGTGATATTTTGGATCAGTTGACCTCTGTCTTCAAGAATTAAAGATTTTTGTTGACACAAATCATGCTGGGTGTAAAAGTGGAGCAGCTGGACCATTGGAGAAATCTGAAAGGACTTATATAATAGTCAGTCAGTAGAGTCATTCTGTGTCATGTGAATTTGCTGGGGCTAATGATTTGCAATAAAGAGATAGAGGAAGAGGGAACCTTATCTTCCAGCTTTTTAAGTCAAGGTGATTTCTTAGGCTCATCAGTGTGGGTGACATTTGCACCCACTGTAAAACACAGCCTTGATTTCCAGCTAGCAGACTTTAAAGGGTATAAACATATTTTTCATATGGCAGCTCTGAAAGGGAAGGCACATAGTCCTCTAATCTGATTTTCTATGTAGTGTAGGTGAGTGGATTTCACCCACCAGATCACATATGGGTTCCTAAATATTTTAAACAAACAAAAGAGACAAGCTCTTACTTTGGAAATTCCCTTTAAAAGTGTTTGGCAGGAAACTAATTTCTTTTTTTGCATGCAAGAGCCACAGTCCTCTTAAAAGGGAAATTCTTAAAAGAGAAATGGTTATTTAAGGTGCAGACTGATGGTTGTGTTTAATAGGTTAGGACATGGATGTGGGTTTTGCTAATGCAGAGGGTGTCTTGACTTCTACCAAATATTGTGGCCTATACCAGCTTTTATTTTCTTCTTTTTAGGTTTCATAAGCTGATTTGGGGTAACTTTGGAAATGGTTCTCCGGAGTCCTCTGGAGTGATCATTGGTGGAGGGGATAATGGCGTACTGACAATGTACAGTGTGCCCTGCATCTTGGCTTCAAAGAGTGAGCCTGTAATTGGACAGACAGAGAAGCATTCAGGTCCTGTTCGAGCTCTTGACTTCAACCCTTTCCAGGTATGCAACTTTAAGATACTTACAAGCGAAGGAAAGTTAATCTCCTTATTAAAAAAAGTTTTTCCCTTGTGTATAGTGAGTTAGAAACTGAAGGAGCAGTTTTAAACTTGAGAGAGGTATGAGAGTTGTGACACAGGCCTGGCTTAGGACTCATATTTGGGTTCTCTTCACAGCTTTGCCACTGAATTCCCTCATGACCTTGCTCAAGGCTCTTACCTTTCTGTAGAAATATCTCTTTTAATGCTGTTACATGTTAGACCATTACCCATGTGAGACCAGAACTCCTTTTTTTCATTTGTTCAGTTGGTGTTTAATTCAGTGGGGCTCTGATCGCACTTGAAGGGTCTGCAACATGAGCAAGTAGCAAATAGAACACAAGTTCTCATGGTAGCACAAAGGCAAATTGAAAGTTGTCTCCAGACCCTTGTGGCAAGCCTGCATCTTCTCAGAACAAATGTCCTTGGTGCTGGGGTGCAGGGCAGAGGCTCAACTGGCCAGAGACAGTGGCTTCCAGGCCTGTGGCAGTGTTTCATGATGTGTAACAGCAGCCGCCTGCACATCTAGCTTGCTAGGCAGATTTCAAACGTGTTGGCACCATGGCAGAGCTGAAGGCACAGAGGCCAGAGATGTGCTTGGTTTGTAACCCGGTTAATATCTTTCTGCTTACCAGTGGCTGTGAAATGCAGCTCTCAGCTGACTTGGGGAGATTTTAAGGTTTTTGCTTACATTTATTTTTAAGAAATCCATCCTCTTTTCCTGTGAGCAGGAAACTCAGGTGAGCTTTTCTTTTCTCTACAGAGTAACCTCTTGGCTTCTGGAGCCAATGATTCTGAAATTTTCATCTGGGACTTAAATAACTTCAGTGTGCCTATGACTCCAGGGGCTAAATCACAGGTAAACGAGTTTTCCTCTGGGCAATACTCCTGCAGTTTTATATCTTGGTAGGCAAGACAAAAAGATGTGTGTGTGGAGTCATCCTGGTCTAGTCAGATCTGTGAAGGGGTGGGTGACCTTGATGTCTGTCAGGAGAAAGGTGAATCAGAAATGACTGATCAGCTTCATTCTGGGGAGGTGGAAAGAGTGTTGTAAAGGGAGGGGAAGTAGGCTGACAAGTTCTGGAAGGATGCACTGTTCATGGATGGGTAAGCTCTTTGTAGATTTGAATCAAGTAACTGACCAGGTTATCTTGTGATCCAGCTGGGGCATGTGTGATGGATTAAGAAGGTTTATTGGACCTTCTCTGAGGAGTGAATTTATTTCAGGCTTCAGCTAGAAGCTTTTCATATCTCATGAAAGTAATATCCCTAGCAGAGCCAGTGATCCATTTAATGCATCTTGGCTACTACTCCCAGATAATGTTTCCTGAGTTCGAAGAGGAAGAAACTTCTGATGCTGATTAACATAATTCAGGGCAATCAAATCCTAAAAGAGGAAAAATCATAGTAAACTTGCCTAAAAACAGGCCAAGTTTTTTCTGCAATAAGTCTCCCATTTGTTTCCTTGCCTGTCTTCTGCAGTAGATATGGTACCGACAGTTAGCTTTCAATGCTTCATCGTTTTCCATCTCACTGCACTCCTGAAATGTTGCACAAGGTCATCTTTCGTTTAAGTTTGTCCCAGGAGTTGGGGTAGAAGCGTCTATGTTCTCTCAGCTTCAGTTCTTTCTGGACTGATTTATAACCCATTTGGCTATGCAGAATCCACTACCTGCTCCCAAAATGCAGGAGTGCTTTTCCAGGTGACATTCCCCCACAGAATTTAACTGTCCATTGTACTCTGAGTAAAGGATTTGCCATGCTTCCCAGTCTTTCTGGTCAGTGCTGCTTATATTTCCAGTTGGTATGTGATTGAAGAGAGGAATCTATATATCATCAAATCCATAGTTAGGCTAGTGACAGAATCCTGTGATGAGTGTTTCCTCAACATGGGGATAATGAATATGTGGCCTTTCCTATCTTGGCAGCCTCATGAAGACATCAGTGTGGTATCCTGGAATCGGCAGGTGCAGCATATCCTGTCCTCTGCGCACCCCAGTGGCAAGGCTGTGGTTTGGGACCTCAGAAAGAATGAGCCTATCATCAAAGTCAGTGACCACAGCAACAGAGTGAGTGGAGGGCTAACTAGCTTACAACATGCCACATGTGACTGCAGAGCTGTGGCACAGGCTCTTGGGAGTGAGTGTTTTTACTGTGGGAGATGTTGGGACTGGTTCTGCTATTTTTATTGGTAGATGCATTGCTCAGGAATGGCCTGGCATCCAGAAGTTGCAACCCAGCTGGTCCTTTCTTCTGAGGATGACCGCTTGCCAGTGATCCAAATATGGGACTTACGTTTTGCTACCTCTCCTCTGAGCCAGCTGGAAGGGCACACGAGGTGAGGGCCTGCTTGTTGTGTTGCCTTTTCAAGGATCTCCAGCTGGGACACTGGGCTGAGAACTATGATTTTTTTGCTGGGCCAGCTTTGTTTCACAGGTGAATTGGGTCGAGGGTAGAGATGAGGACTGGCATTTCTGAGCTTAAGTGCTGGCGCATGTTGTTTCGTGGTGACCGGGTGGGAGGGTGGACTGGGTATGAAATATGACCGATTTCTTTCTGAACTATTTTAGGGGAGTTCTCTCTGTCTCTTGGTGCCAGGCTGACCCTGAACTGCTGTTGAGTAGCGGCAAAGACAACCGGATCTTGTGCTGGAACCCAAGTATGGGGGAGGTACATAACCACAGCTATAAGTACACGTGGTCTGCTTTATAAAGTTGTGTGCTATGCTATGGGTGTGTGTCCCGTCTCTGTGCCCCTGTGGAGTGCCAATGTAATTTCCTCCAGTATGTCTTCTGCAATGAGAGCATTGTCCATATCCAGACTGAAAACAACATACAGGCAGAGATTTTCTCTGATATATATGTGTCCAGATATCATAGCGGGAAGAAAGCTTTAACTAAAACATAGTTTCAGCTAATTATGATTACTCTTGCTATGTTCACACATGTGGTGTTATCTCTGTCCATTTGCTGCTTCTTCTTCCTTCTCCTACTAGTAAGTTTTTTTGGGGGAAACTTGGAGGAGAATGAGAAGCATTTGTTGGGGTCATTGAGAGGGGAAGAATGTAATTAAATATATGTATAAACTTTAGTCACAGTAGAGTGCTTTCACATGTATGTGCTTATCTAGTCAAGTGTCTCAAAACTACCATCTTTGAAATATTTAGGCATCACCTGAATTGAAATAGGACTCTGTAAAAAAAAAAAAAAAAAAAAAAAATTCTGCACACCTACTCATTCAATGCTGAATTTCTGGATAAAACTGAATTTTTAACTTTGAACATAATTCATACAGTTGATCTTAATGATAACATTGGAAAGTACTCTAACGGCACTGAACAAAGGCCAGCTGGGAGCCCCAGGCTGGATTAATTTCATAGGAAAATTTCATCTAGCAGGCCACCTTTGCCTCGGAGGCATGGAAAAAATTAATCCATTTTCATAAAATGCATGAAATGCTGCTGTTGTGGATTCATGGGGTTTGATGCTCATGCTGTACAGATGTCTGGTGGTTAGAAGAGAATCAGACTCTGAAATGTTCCTGATGTCTGATTTTTACAAGCATTTTTTTACTGGAAAAATTAAAATAAAAAATTTACTGCAGCTGGGTCGTCTTTATGCATGGTGCTGTAGACTTGCAGAGTCCAAATTCAAGTTAGATATTTATGTATAAACTATAATTAGGGGGCTGCTCTTGACTTGGTACCAATGAACAGAAAATTTTCTGGTGATACAAATGTTGGGAAGGTTTTCAGTAGTAAGGACAGTACAGTTACACAGAATGGCTGGTCTGGTAGGTTAGGGGAAAGGGTTTGTTTCATTTCTTGGGGGTATATTTGGGGTTCTTGGGGGGTTTGTTTTGGTTTTATTTTTAAATTTAGCAATCTAGATTTTAACTTAAGGAAACGCAAGGTTTTGTACCTGGGAACAGAAAATACAAATCATGATCCCACAGAGAAGGAAGCTGTGATTCTCTGTGCTTTGCGCCTGTAAGGCATAAAGGAAACTTCTTCATTTTGCAAACTGGAAGTTCAAAGTCAAGGTTGTGTTAGTGAGTTGCCGAGTATCAGACAGGAAGTCTGTGACTGGGCCACGAATTGAACTTCGGATTTTTGAGTGCTGGACCAGAAACACATTGTCTGTAATATCCTTCATAGTTCATCTGCAGCTATTACAACTCCTTTGTTGTTCTACTTTCTTCTGTAGGCTTTTATTTTCCTTGTCAAATTTGTTAGTCCGGACTATTCTTTCTGTTTACATGTTCTTGCTCTTAAACCCCTTCCTGCATTTTGGCTTCTCCTCCTTGCATTGCTTTCTGGTGTGTCTCCTTTGGTTAACAGCAGGTGTAACAATAATCTAGTACTCTGATACAGTAGCACTTAGAAAGCAGAGCAAAGCTGACTTGTTGCATTTTGATTTTGTTCTACAATCAGAATCCTATTGTACTGCAGCTTTCTGTGGCTTTCTGATGTTTGGGCTCAATGTGATGTAACTCGGTTGCAAATGCATTCTTGGAGAAGCAAAAATAAGATACTTGTATACAATGGTGATAGGGAGCTGGAGTGTGACACACATGCTGTGGGCAAGTCATCTGGGGAAAGCAAGGGACTGTTGTGTTGTGCTTCTGCCTTCTGTCTTTCTGTGACAGGTGGTTTACGAGTTGCCCATTCAGAGTCAGTGGTGCTTTGATGTCCAGTGGTGTCCTAGGAATCCTTCAGTCTTCTCTGCTGCCACTTTTGATGGGTGGATCAACGTTTATTCTGTTATGGGTGGGAATTTAGAAGCTCAGCAGAAGACACAGGCTGACAAGGTAAAGTCCTGTGAGCATGTTTTGGCTTGACAGATCGGCAGTTACTCACCTGAATCCCAAGAGCATTAACAGCACACGTGTAACAGTATGATTTTTAAACGATGCGGTCTGTCCCACCCACCTGGACGTATAGCTGTATGGTGTGGGAACCACAAGAACCCCACACAATCTGTGTGGGGATTTTAATATCCACCAAGGATATATTAAGTCCAAAGGGACTATACTGCCTCTTAAAGGTGTTTCTGTATTTATTGTAAAATTCATGGAAGTGTGTAAACAGAACCAAGATCAAGTGTAATTTTGATGTTATATATGTTTTATGGTTGTTACTACTAGACTAAAAATAAAGCAGCACATGTGTTAGAGCAACAAGCTCATCTTCTCATTAGATTAAAATTAAATACAGATACTAATTAACACAATACATTATTCTTTATTAGTTCAGAAGAGAATTCCAAAAAAGCAGCTTACAAGCCACCATTAGTGTTTTTCCTCAAGGCAATTGACTATAACTTGGAGCATGTTAATATTTTGATACTAAAATCCCTTACCTTAACCAGTGAATAGGTGGGCAAACTCTGAACAGATAAAATGTCAGTACTGTCTAAAATTTTAATTTTAATCTGGTGTCTAGTCTTTTAATTCCCGCCCTCTCTCCCAGCCAACAAACACCTTACAATACACGTTTTAAGAGAACACATATTAGCTGGCTTAAGTGTTATTTATATAGTAATTTACAGCTCACTGAGTTTAGTTTCATAGGATTTGCAAGAGACAGAAAATACTTCATGGAGCAACAGCTGTAGGAAACTAAGGATTTATTTAACCCATGGAGAATTTTCTTTCTGTGCATTCTTCATGTGCATGTGCCGCACTTCCACTGTTCAAAATTGGAGAACACTAGGGTACAATAACTCCTAGATAAACAGAATAAGAAGTAAGAACACCAATAGGAGAAGATAGGACAATTATAGAGGCAGGAAGTTCGTGACCAAGAGGTCTCTTTCCTCTGGATTCCATGGTATCAGGACAGAAACTGTTGAAGAGCTGGTGGTTGATGTTACTAGTACCCTGGTAGCATGTATTTAGTTTTTGAAGGATTAGCGTGATTGATCTGTTAGGTATAAGTTGTTTTTCCAGGAAATGATCTTTCTTTGGAACTGGTTTCCCCTCAAGAAAGACTTGAAAGGCAAAATATGTAGGTCTTGTGTGTGATTCTTTGTTTGGCAACATTGGCTTGATCAGCCTTATGTTGCTTCCTTTCAGGTATACTGGTCAGCTGTGTTTTGGAGCTATGCCCTATGGCCCAGTCAAACTTGAACAGGATTATCTTTAGCAAACAATAAATCTATGCCAACAATGCTAAAAATTAAGAAGGCTTGTGAACAGCCTTGTATGTATGCTCACTGACTTCCTAAATGTCAGAAATCGGATCAGAGGCCACTTTTGACACTCTCTTGTCTAGGCAAGAAAGTCTAGAGACATTATTTCACCAGCCTTATATAAACTATAAAATCTTGAGACAGCCCTTGAAACTAGCCCATTGGAAAGACCACAGCAATAGAAAGGGGGTCAGCATTCCTTCGTGAGCACAGCAAGTAATAAGTTGGACAACTTTTGACCATATGTTGTCACTGTCTTGCATAAAACAAGTAATTTTGTAACTCCAGTGTTTATGAGCTGGGTGCTAGGCCAAGCAGTGTTTGTTAGGGAATTCTCATCTTGCTAAGGAGAAAATTACTTGAAAATCTCTCAAGGTGAAGCTTTCTTGAGAAATAACTTTTGGAAGTGTTTGGAAATACCATTTCTCTCACATAGGGGCTTGGTGGTATTCCAAGAAGAGGTGCTGTAATAGCCTCTTTCTTCATCAGTGAAGAAAATAACTAATTACTAAGCAATAGGTTTTTGTGCTTACTCTGTACAGAGAGGAATTTAATTACATCATTTGTTTCTCCATCTGATACTAGATCTCTTCCTCCTTCAACAACCTGGATCCCTTTGGCACAGGACAGATCCTTCCTCCTCTGCAGGTGCCAGAGCAAGTAGCTCAGACCACCTTGATTCCACCATTAAAAAAGCCACCCAAGTGGATTCGCAGACCTGTGGGGGTTTCATTTGCAGTAAGTGAATGGAGCATCCTTAGCTTAAAATGCACTAGATGTGTCCTCTTGTGAGACAATAATTTTATTTTGCTAGAGAAACCTTTATCTTCCCGTTGCTGGTTGTTTTTAATGCCTTTTTAAGGTGCAGTGTGGTGTCCCATGAAGCAGAGGTCTTTTGCTCAACATTGAGATATATTACCAAGAAGAGAGAGTCCTGTAGCAGAGGATGGGAGGTTATAAGTAGGATTTAACAAAGCTCAGGAAGACTCCTAAGAGCTCTCCTTATAGGCTGTGGCATGCATTCCCATTCTCCGCTGTCTTTCTCCTTCCTATCCAGGTTTTTAATTTTCTTCACCTCTTTGCTCCTAAATCAAAAAGCTGAATTGTTCTTTTAGCCTGTGGCTTGACTTTTTCTCTGCCTCTCTAGTGCCTGCCATTTGCTGATAGTTTTTATCATTGCAGCCTGCCTTTCCATGTCAGAAGATTCTAAATTGTTCTAAATTGTTCTAAATTGTACTAAGTTCTAAATTGTACTTTTTCCGCTGTGCCTCTCTAGCATTTGCAATTAGCTAGGTCTGATAGCATATACACAAGTGTCATGGTTATCAGCTAAAGAGCTTGTGATGTGAACTCCCTCAGTGTCCCTACCATCAATACACATTAAACTGTTTGGGTTCCTTATTATCACAGCTGGAGCTTGAGTCTGCCTTGCTCAATGAGGAGCTGAGTGAGTTGCTTTTACCATCGGTTATAAGAATGCTTACTGTGTCTCACTCTGTCTTTCTCAGTTTGGAGGAAAACTGGTTACATTTGGTCTTACCAAAGCTTCTGGACAGCAAATGCAGCAGACTCGCCCACACCAGGTATTCATCAGTCAAGTCACTACTGAAACCGAATTCCTCCTCCGATCCAGAGAACTGCAGATGGCCTTGCAGTCAGGGAACCTCCTTGATTACTGCCAGGGCAAGATCCAGACAGCCAAGTTGCCATTTGATGAGAACCTTTGGAACTTCTTGAAGGTAGGATGGCTGTGGTGAAGCACAGGGGTCAGTTCTTACACAGTCCTGGGGTGGAATGTGTTCCTTATGGTCCACTCTAGCCCTTCATATTCCTGTTCTTTAAGATACAAAATGGAACTGAGTAGTCCCGTTTGTTACTTGTCTGAACAAAAGTTTTTGCAGTTGAGGTCTTGGAGGTTGTCTTTATTTTTCAGTAGGAATTGTCTTTTCAGTGGACTCGTTTGGACTTACTGTCAAGGTGCTAAACAGGATTTTCTTATCTCAACCCACTGCCAAGCTCTATCTGCCTGCTACTTGTGGAGCTTTCGCAAGGCAAAGTCCAAATGGGCAATAAGATTCTCCAGTAATAAGGGGGAGAGCTGTGTTGGCATGAGGATTGGCTGTAGCCCTACACAGAACAATGGTTTTGTTGACAATTTGGTAATATGAATGAGTTCAGTAATGAGGAGTGGCTGGGCTCAGCCTTGGTAGTAGTTTACAGATACTCAAAGGCTGACAGTGTCAGGGGGGCAAAATATTGGGATCCTTCCCATAGTATCACATTTGCTCGGGGAATCATCTCTTGAATAGGATAGCCAGGTATTGTCTAGGTGGTAACAGTAATCTTAGTTGCAAGGCTCATTGCAGCAATGTCTTCAGCTGCATTGGATCAGATAGTTTGAACTGTTGTTCTAGTGAATTTTTATAATCTAGGTGGCCCATGGTCCTGTGAGACCGCTCCAGCACATACAAGATCTATTACTGTTGACTGTCTTAAACTACAAACCAAGCTTCTCTACAAAAAAACTGTCCTACATGACCATTGCTGCATCTGCAAGAACAGTTTCTACTGGCTGTTTACGAGTATCTTATCCATGTACAGTTTGATCAGGTCTGTACTAGGAACAGTCTGGGACTCACTGAGAGAGATTCTCCTTGCAGAATGTAGTCATGCACTGAGGCATACAAATAGTGCCTTATCAGTTAGGTTGTGTGCAGCCTGTGGGAATCTCTGGGACTGTCTGAAATTCCCACCCAGAGAGCTTCTGTAACAACTAATTAACTAATTTTTGTGAAGCCAGCTAGGAGTTCAGGAAACTGCCTTGTCTCAGTTTCATCTGGACTCAAATCAGTCAGCTGTCTATGCAGAGGTTTGCTTGGCAATTCCTAGACCATCCAGGGAATTAATTACCAAGTAAAATAGGTATGTGTACAGTCATAGCCCTGATACACAGTTGTACCTCAATTATAACTGTAGCAAACTTGAATTTCTCCCTTTTATCATGATTATAACTTAAATTCCATAGATTTTTCTCACAGTAGTTATTAGGTGGACTTGTCATAGTTGGGTTCCTTATCTGTAAACTTGAGCTCTAAACTTTGCTGCTGCCAGAAGCAGCCAATCACTGGCAGTGTGTAAATGTCTAGTGTTTTACATATTTTCTTGTTTTTTTAATATCCTTTTGGACTCAGGTGAATCTGGAGCAGGAGTCCAGGACTAAACTCCTCAAGCTGCTGGGCTACAATAAAGAGGATCTACAGAAAAAGGTATGGGGTCTTTCCTGTAGAGAGAAACCTTTATGGGACTAAAGCTGTTGCAGGGAGCTTGTAGGGTCCCGACTGGAAATGAGTGAGTGATCTTGTAGCAAACAAAAGACCAAACTGTGTGAAATCTCAGCTGAAAGACACCTCAGGTATCCCCCATCAGAAAACAAATGTGGGCATTTGTGAGGGTATAACTGTAGATGTACTGGATCAAACCAAAGGGGTCTCGAGCCCAGTTACCTTGCTTCCAGTTGTTGGTGCTCTGGGAAGTGTATAACAGTGCAGTTGTGAGAGCTTCTAACATTCAGTGCTCTGCATCTCAGGGGATTCCTCAGCCAGGAAGAAGGTGACAGATGAAGATAGTCTGGCACAGCATGGGTAGAGCTGCAGGGGAGGAAACTCTTGCAGCAGCATGGACAATGCGCTGAAAAGGATAAATAACCTCTGATAGACAGCCAGTCAGGAATACGGAGAGGTGGAACTTTTCAAACAAGTGAAAGAGCCAGGGGAACTGTGTCTGGGACTTGCCAATCACTTGGTGACTTGGCTGCCAAGGTTTTTGACAGGAGCTTCATTCTGGTTATGTCTGTTACTTTTCTAGATTGCCTTATGTTTGAGTAATGGGATCCCAGATAAAGAGCCCCTTCCTGAAGCAGACGAGACAAATGCTGCACCGCCCGATCAGGTATGTCCTGTACATTTTGCCAGCCTGGGAGAGCAGTGGAGGGCAGAATGAACAGGAAGGTTTAATTCCAACCACAAGTTGTTGGGCTCAATGCAGGCATCGCAGAGGGCAGTTCACAGGCCTGTCAGACCCTCACAGGGTCAGACTGTATGACCATAGTGGTCCCTTCTGGCTTTAAAACAAATTAGCGAATGATGAAGAGGTACTCCTGGCTGTTAAAACTGCAAGAAGGTTTGCTTCACCAGTGCTGATTTCTTCAGTGATAGGATTAACCTCACCCCAGCTTAACTTCATGCTGCAGTTCCGGATTTCCTCTGTGAAGCTTCTGCTGTGGTATTTCTTTTGCATTTCTTTCTTTTTCACCTCTGTCCTTTGAAGTGTATTCTCACATGATTTTGGGATGTCCATCTTCAGATGCCTTCCAGGGCCTGGTTCACCATGCAGTGTAAATTTTGCACCTCTAAGGTATCTAAAACTGCTGCCCTCAAATTAGTAGTCTTCTGCACAAACCTTGAACACTGGCTGAGGTATTCCAGGGGGAGCAATTGTGTCCTGCATTTCAATGTAGCACCAAGCACGACTGTGATCCTACCTGTTAGTTACAGATATCAGTTGTTGGGTTTGTCCCTGTTCTGTCCAGAACTGTTCCACTTTCTCAGGGGCTGGCAGTTGAGTTGATGAGTGCTGGCCAGCAATACTGTTGGCATTGTATGTCTTATACCATCAGTCTCCTAAGCTTTGTCTACAACAGCACTGCTCTTGTTGCTGCCCTGGTGAAATTGTGCAGGTTGATAGAGCAGTGACAGGAGACATGATGGGTTTTCAAGTTGAAATGGGATTTATAAAAGCATGCTTAACCAAATGGAGAACTGTGCCATCCCACTCTGTAATCCACTAACCTGTTTTTGGCAGGATCTGTGTGTTCAAGGAATTAATTAACCTCTTGCACTCTTTGCACAGCTTTTAATAAATTCCAGTGATGATGTAGCTGCTGTTTCCTCCTCTTCAGCCTTTTTTGACAACCTCATCCCACAGAACATGAGCACATTGGAGATTCCTGTCACAGAAGGTATGTTACATGAGGTGTGTTTTTGCCGTCTTAGGACAAGGGGAGAGGAGGCAAAACCAGAAAATGAGAAACCGGGAAGAATCTGGTCCACTCCAGCAGATGGATACTTTTAAAACATGTGACCCCTCCCAGTGTCATGCAGCATATCTCAGTATGGTGCAGAGAAATACTCTTCACAGACAAGAGACTCATTAAAAATATAGGAGAATCTTCTAGAAGACTTACAGTCAAGTCAGTGGGGTTTTTTAAGTGCAAAACCTGATTTGGGTTTCCAAATTTTCTTTTAGCTGGGTTTCCATATGTTAGTTTTTTACTGCCTGCTCTTTAATACAAGCATCATCAACACATCTGGATGATGCCTCCTTCCGTAGGTTGACTCTGCTTCTCACCACTGTAGATGCAGATGGACTCATCAGCCAAGCCCTCTTGTTGGGGAATTTCGAGGGTGCAGTGGAGTTGTGCATGCGAGCAGAGCGCTTTGCTGATGCCATCATCTTAGCTATAGCTGGTGGAGAGAACCTCCTAAAGGAGACCCAGAAGCGCTATTTTGCCAAGCGGAAGACCAAACTCTCCCTGGTAAGTGACAGTTTTGTCTGCCCGCTGAGCAGGGGAAGGTGTGTGATATTTGGACAAACATCTGCCAAGATATATGTGGAAATTCTTTGGCAGGAAGTAGATTGTCAGCAGAATATGTGCATCTCCTCTTGATTTGACGTTTACCCTAATATCTTGGTACTTTTGTGACAACTTCATGTTTCCCCTAGAATGTCTGTGTTCTCTTGTTTCTTCCTTTTTAATCTAATGGTTTCTGCCTCATGCTTGTTAAGCCCCTTTACAGCTCAGCTAGGAAGGTCCTAGCTTATTAATTTACAAATGGGGAAGTGTAACGTGTTGGGATATTCTTACACTGTATTCCCAGACGTTGATATAAGCTGCTGTGAAACAGGGTATGTGAGAGATAGATCTTCAGTCTTGCCTAGTGTGGCTCTTTCCATATTCTCTTTAAGTGCTTTGTTGGGCCTTTTAACTTTCTTTTGAGCCATTGGGTTCCAATTACTGTTAACGTTGGGATGCTGAGAATGGGGGGCCTTAATGTACAGTGAGAAAATGTGCTGAAAAGTGAGCTATTGCTGTGGGTGCACTTGCTTACGCAGTCAGCTTATCTTTGTCTTCACTGAGTGACAGGCCCTCTGCTTCCCTTGCAGCTGCTTTCCTCCATTGTGCAGCAGAACTGGCAAGACGTCGTTTGCATGTGTGATCTACAGAGCTGGAAGGAGGCACTGGCCATCTTGTTAACATATTCAAAGCATGAAGACTATACCCAGCTCTGTGGTATGCAGTGTACTATGTTTTGATATGAATTCACTTAGGGGAGGGCACCTCTGGGCTGCTTACAGAAAGAAGGGGATGCAGTTGAGGAAGGAAAGCACCCATTACTCATTACAGGTAGCTGGACCTTATTTAATAAGTGTGGACTGTTGGTTTAGAATGATAGATGCACACTGTAGCTGTGAATCATGGTGTAAAGTTACATATGCTGATATTTCCTGTCACCTCCAGCCATAGCATGGAAAAACCAGGATAGGCACTAGGCTGAGACACCATGATTTTATTCTGGGGAAAAAGGGATTTCCTTGACAGGTCGGGTAGCTGCGCTCCTTCTGAAGGAGGTTTACCCTTCCAGCACATTCCCCTCCCTTTTAAGCTCACAAACAGGTGTTAATGAATGTTTGATGGCTTCAGTAGTTTCCTCAGTGTTGTTAATAGTCCAACATGCTCAGCAATTGGATGTTCTGAGAGTGAGAGTTAGGAGCAAGGTAGTGGCTGAATCTGATGAAGTTACTCATGTTGCCTAGCTGGGAACTATATCCCGGCTGACAGGAACAGACAAGTGCTGTTGGAGAAATGCCAACACTTTCTACAAGTAAAATGACAACACTTGAAATGCAAGAAAACGTGACATCTTTTACAGACCAGAAAAGTGACTATGGTGGTGGTGATCTAGCATTTGCTAAACATTGGCAACTACCATATTGCTATCTGTCCCTGGTACTGGACACTACTATTGCCTGGAGATTCCCATTCCTATTTGGGGAAAAAAAAAAAATCCTGGATGAATTAATCTGTAATTTTTAAAGGGTTTTCATTGTTTTAGGCAAGGCTCTGGGGAGACCTTATTGCAGCCTTCCAGTACCTGAAGGAGCCTACAAGGAAGCTGGAGGGGGTCTTTTTACAAGGGCCTGTAGGGACAGGACAAGGGGTAATGGGTTTAAATTTAAATTGGAGAGGTTTAGATTAGATATCAGGAAGAAGTTCTTCACAGAGAGAGTGGTGAAGCACTGGAACAGGTTGCCCAGAGAAGCTGTGGATGCCCCATTCCTGGAAGTGTTCAAGGCCAGGCTGGATGAGACCCTGGTCTAGTGAAAAATGTCCCTACCCAGGGCAGGGGGGTTGGAACTAGGTGATCTTTAAGGCTGCTTCCAACCCAAACCATTCTATGGTTCTAAGTCTTAGGAGCAGGTGAGGGAACAGGGTTTGTTTAGTCTGGAGAAAGAGGCTCGGAGACCTTATCGCTCTCTACAACTACCTGAAAGAAGGTTGTAGCAAGGTGGATGTCTGTCTCTTTCCCAAGTATTAAGTGATAGGACAAGAGGAAGCTGCCTTAAATTGAACCAGGGGAGGTTTAGATGAATATTAGGAAAAGTTGCTTCACCGAAGGGGTTGTCAGGCATTGCAGCAGGCTGCCCGGGAAAGTGTTTGAGTCAACATCCCTGGAGGTATTTAAAAGACATGTAGATGTGACTCTTTGACATGATTTAGTGGGATTTGGCAGTGTTAGGTTTACAGTTGGACTCAGTCTTAAAGGTCTTTTACAACCTAAATGATTCTATAATTATAATTAGGTGCAGATCCAAAGCTGTCAACACCTTTTCATGCCAAGCCAGAACAGGATTGGGAAGAGATGGGCATTAGGGTTAATGAGCTCTTCAAAAAGAGAGTGTGTTAAATGTTGGCTGTATTTCTTCCTCTCTAGACATGCTGGGTGCTCGCCTAGAGTCGGAGGGAGATGCAGCCCTGTCCAATGATGCCTGCCTCTGCTATATCTCATCAGGCAATGTGGAGAGGTTGGTGGAATGCTGGGTAAAAAACCATGAGACTTCGTCACCCCTTGCCCTGCAGGTACAGGTGCTATAATGTTGGTTTGAACATTCTTTAGGCCAGTCTAGTAGCCCTGATCTGTCTTCATTATCCCATCAAACTGAGTATCTGGCTTCCAGCAGACAGTGGAGACTTGTTCATAGTCACCAAGCTATCTTCCTCTAGCCTGGATTACAGGCTTACATCTAAAGGAGGCTTGCACCCTTAAACATTAAGTGTTTGTAGATCATGTCCTCTGCTACAGAGTTCCCTGGTTTTGCAACCCCACTAGTGAATAACAGCAACAAAAAGGCATCTTCAGCATTCCTGGTTATGTTTGAAACTGGCCTCCTCCCAGTTATCAGCCAATGACGCATGTGTCATTCCACACATATAAACATTATTTTGATTTCTAGGGGTTGAAGGAGCTTTGAATAACTAAAAACTTTCTTGACTGTTTGTCAGCAGTAGTAGTTTTTCCTAGTGAATTTCTCATGGTATGGTTTTAATCCTTCCTCTTCCAAGCTGACAGCTTGGAAGTCTTGGAGTTATAGCAGTGATGGTGGAAAAATCACAGTTGATTGGAATGTCCTTGTGGTTTCTGTTTTTCTTTTTTGCCTTAGCATAAAGGTAACAGTGTCAGGGTCTGTTTCCTGGTTCCTGTTTTTCTCCACAAAGTGCACCTGAGGAAACAGTCATCAGTGGTAGTATCTGGTGCAGAGCAGAGTAACTTCTGCTGACACTGGACCTGATGTTAGTTGAAAGTGGGGAGAGCATCTGGTATTGTCATAGCATGAGGTGGACCAGTAAAGTAAGTCAGATCGAGTGGTCTATTTCTTCCCTTCCCCTGGCTTATTCAGGATCTCATAGAGAAGGTGATGGTGCTGAGCAGGTCCATTGAGATGCTCCGAGGCACACCAGGACCAGCGCCAGGTCCTGTCGTGGCAGAACGAATCACCCAGTATGCCAGTCTCCTGGCATCACAAGGATGCTTGGCAGCCGCAATGAATTACCTACCCAGCAGCTCTAAAGAGGTGAGTGAGAAATGGGTTGTTTTGGGAAGGAGTGACATTTGGGGAAAAATGGTAATTTATCCTAAAGACAGCTTGGGTTTTGACGTGCATCCGGAGTTAAGGTTTCACCTTATGTTACTGTATGGTAACTCGAGAATAGAGGTGTGGGGTTTTTTATTAGGACACAGCTTTTGTCTTCATTTGTTTGTGGTTTTTTTTTTTTTTTTCTTTGTAGTGCCTTTGATTCAGGGAAAAGGAAGTGAACTATAGAAACGGTAAAATGGTTCCTGGAGAGCAACGCTGGGAAGCAGCTCTCCAGGGAAGCTGCAACTCTTCCTGAAACTAGCTGGTAGAGGAAGGGAATGGGGAGGTCACCTTGTAGCTTGAAACAAATCTGTCTAGTGCCCAAATGTGGGTAGGGGTTAGGGAACGAATACTCTGAAGACCAGGATAAGGATTGGTGAGACTTCATCTGCCTGGGAATATGGCAGGTGATGTCCCAGATTCTAGCTTATAGGTGGGAGAGTTCATTTGTTTTGTTTGGTGGGGTTTTTTGTTTGTGTTGTTTTGGTGGATATTTTTCCTGGTGGCTATTGGGCAAATGGTTAGTTTTGCAGGCAGATGCTCAGTGCTTTGGGTCAGGGTCTGCTCTGAATGCCTCCCCAGCACCTTCCATCTGAGGCTTTAAAGGCATTTCTCCTAAAGCATAGTTTGTTTCAGCTCCTGATTGAACAGCTCCGAGACCGACTCTTCCATGCTCAAGGAGATAATGTGGGTGATCAGCATTCCCTACACTCGTGTCAATGTAGGTGTCATTAAACATACATCTCCAGCAGCCAAGGGTGGTTCCACCCCTGAAGGGGCAGCCCAGAAAACAGGTCCCAGACATCCAGAGAAGGTAGGCCTTAAACTCAGGTGTTCATGGCTTGGGGAGAGGGAGGAAGGCTACTGGGTTGTGGAGGTAACATGAGATGATGGAGATTGCAGGCACTGAGGAACTCATCAGTGATGTCCTTCACTGGAGCAAATGCAAGCTCTGTGGTAATCTGAAAGTAGTCTGTCTTGCGTCTTTTCAAAAGCCCTGTCCCACTGGCAGCCACCGGAGGAGACTCTTACAAGCACAGTGATCCACTGAGATCTCACATAGTGAGGGAAACAGTAGTTCACTCTCCTATTATCACCCTCACATCTCAGTAAAATTAGTGTAGTATGGCTTCATCTCTGTTCTTGCACAAGAATAGTGTTCAGGAAGTTTTGCTTCCAGTGTCTATTTCTTCATTATTGTTCCTTCATTATTTCCTCTGGTTGTGCTTCCAGGAAATCACTGTATGAGAACTGGCTCATGAGGACTAATCCTTTTTAGAGCCAAAGAATACTTTGAAGAGTGTGGTGCCCAGCTTGTTGAGCAAGTTATGTGGTGGGAAAGGCCTTTGATCCAATCCACCCAGGGCACTGACAGCAGCAGCATCTTCTCTTGCCTGCAAAGTAACAGGGCTAGAAAGTGCATCTGCTTGTGTGTGTATGGACATGACTCTGTTGGCCATTTGAAAGTTCTTTTGTTTTTTAATTGCAGCACAACTATCAGTCATCATTTGCCCCTTCAGCACCTTCTCAACCTTCAGTGCCTTCCCTCTTCACACCTCAGCCAGTGCCAGCGATGTCTGTGACACCTCACCACGTTGCTCCTCCCCAGGCCACCATGGGTCCACAAACAAGTGTCTATTCTAGAGGGCCCCCGTACCCACAATACAACTTGGGCTTGGTTCCAGGAACCGTTTCAGGGCCAGGTAAGCACTGGCCAAAAGCCAGGTCTGTTCTCCAGGTTTTCTTAGACTAAAGCCTTCAACATGGATGGCTGCTCTGCTTTCTTCCTCACAGGCCTACTGTACTTGCAAAGAACAAGTCAGCTGAATGGGAGGCTTCTCAGTTCTTCATCTAGTTCTAGCAACTATTGCTGCATGTCCACTGATATTAAGCATGTATAGGGGTGGAGAAGCCACAGCTAACTTTGTGGCAGCGTTTGACCGATGTAGCCTGGGTTATGGGGGATACACCTGATGTGGATAGTCTAGAGTATGGCTTGGAGAAGGACAGACTTATTAGTATGGAGGAGAACATTAGGAGTAGTTTGCACATAAAACAGGTGATGGTGATGTACTCTCTTTCTCATTTGTAGCTGTGTCACCGCCTCAGCCATTTGGACCAGCAGGAGTCAGACCTGTAGGTCCTGCTCCCTTCCCCAGCCAGCCTTCTCTGTCAGGACAGTCCATGCCCATGACATCTCCTGGTGTTCCACCACCTGGACCTGCTGTCTTTACTCCAGCCTCAGTCCCATCATCTCAGCTTCCTGCATCTTGTCCTCTTCCTGTGGCAAGCCAGTCTCCTCTAGGTTTCTCTTCAGCACCTTTCAACTGCCCCACAAACATTGGTTACCCTCAGGGAGGTCCCGGAGCTCCATCTACTAAGCCTCTGCCAGCAGCCAGCATTCCTCCTCCTCCTATAGGTAAGTACTGCTTGTGTGTCCAGGACACTCCTGGATGGGGTTTGTAGTACATAATGGACATGGACCTTCTGAGGTCCCGTCTGTCACAATAAAGGCTGGATATGGTGCTGAGGCTAACCTTACAGGCACGTTGTGCTAAGTCTTGCTGTGGTGGTGAAACACAGCAATGATGACAATTTCATTAGCCTGTCCAGCTGCTCTGTCTCCCAGGTTGTGGTTACAAGATGCTGTCTCTTCAGCTCCACAGTGTACTCTGAGTAGTCATCTGCTCCAGAGGCATCTACTTTGACTGAAAGGGTTCCCAGGGAGTGCCTGGTGGAAGGCTTGCTGATCTCAAGAAGTGCATTTGAAATGCTGGGAGAGTAGGGTACTGCTTCTCTGTCCATGGGATACCCCTTGCTTAGCTTCAGGATAAAATGCCTCTGCTTTGCTCTAGTCCTCCCCATTTTTTCTTGTTGCCATAAATGCTTGCATGGGAATCACTTCTGGATTCCTCTGTGCAGTACTGTAGACCTGGAGCCTTTCCCCTCTGGGTCTGTAGTCTGAATCCAGCCCTGCCTACAGGTGCTGTGAAGTGCTTGCCTGCATGATGAAGAAAAAGTGTGTTGTTGGACCTAGTTCCCAGTGGATGGGCATTCCCTCTTTCTGTTTCCCACAACATCTCCACATCTGGTGCTTGTTAATTCTTTCTTTGCTGTCTCAGGGAACAGGTTTAGCCAGGCTGTGGAGATCCCTAACAACAAGGCTGACAATCCTTAGATTTTTGAGCAGATGCTTTGTCAAGCCATGTGTATTCTGAGAGTGAAGGAACTGATGCTTTGAGGTTTGTTGCCACACGGAATCCTTTGCTGAGCTGTGATGAACCAAGAATAGTAAATCCCACTGTTTGAAGCCTGTGCGGACTATACACAAAAGCTCTAAGCTAAGGCTGGATAAATTCCTTCTGAAAATCTATCAGGGATAGGAGTCTGGGGACATTACTCACTGAGTAAAAGCTGTTGGTCTGATGACTCTCCCATCTTGATTTTCTGGTTTATTCCCATCTCTCTATGGTTTCTTCTTATCTCTGCCTTGATTTTCAGGTTTCTTCCCTTGGCTAGATCCCCACGTGGATCATGCAGGTAGTACCCAGAGAAGTCTCCAAACCTGTGGGGGAGGCAGTGTTGCTGCTTCCAGTGAAATGTGGGGTGTGTGCGCACGTTCTACTCTGTGTGCATGTGTGCATGCTCATTGTTACTTGTTGTTTCCTTGCATGCTTGGGACCTGTACAGCTGGGGTTGTAGACATACTTGTGCTGAGGGCTAGTAAGTGACAGCTGGAGATGTTGAAGTAAAATGAAAGCACTGTGCTCTTATTGATGAGTTTGGACACACAGAGCAGCAGCTCCAGCTTCTTTTATCTATTTTCCTCCAGTCCTGGAGGAACTTAGAGCGTTCTCAGTCTCTGAGTCCCTTCAGTTGCTGGGCCTGCAGGACAGGGAAGCAGTCCCTTTTCCTTTCTTGGTTCTCTAGGCAAGGGACAGGCCAGTGGTCATAACTCATTTCTTGTTTTCTCCCTGTTACACCCCCAGCCTTACGCATGGCTTTACTTGTGCTTTTGCTTTCCCCAGGTTGTATGGAAGAGGTGGGTCCCGGTGTGAGCAGTGGTGGAGTAGAGCTTCACAAGCAGAATTTGGGGGCTCTGTTTCAGGGGGAACTGGGAAGCCCTCTTGGCTTTAGTTACAGGGCAAGGTTTGGTTTTGAATCTCAGTCCATCTGCTGGGGAGACTTTGGACTGTAGAGGTTTTCTGACTTTGTACTGATTTCTCTCCTTGGGATTCACTGATGATGGGGAGTAGCTATCTTCGAGTCTATGCTGTCAGTGGGGTAAGGCTCAATATCTTAGTGGGCTCTCTGCAGAGTGACTGCTGCTTGTGCCAAAGACCATCTGCCAGGCACAAAAGATTATCTAGGGAGTCTCAGCTTTGTTTAAGTAATCAGAGTACATGGTAGTTACTTCCACCACCGAGCAAGCCTTGCTGTGTGGAGTGGTACTCTAGAAGGGGAGTTGTCCCTTCAGCAGAGAAACACAAGACCTTAATGCTTCCCTGTTAAAGGAAAGGTGATTCCTTGGCAAGGATTTCAAGCACTTTCTCAGGCTGAAGATGCCCTGTGGAAATTCGCTGCTTAGAAGTTCTCTTCTCCTGCTGGCATTTGCCCCCAGTTTTAATGGCAGCATATAGCATGCCCAGATCAGCAGTGGATACTGGCTTCCTTTAAAGTGCTTTCTTGCCTGCTATTGTTGTTCTGGTTTTGATGGATACTTTTCTTCAGCTTGGAAAGGGACTGTAAGATCATTCAATCCGACTGCCCAAACTTGCTTGCTTTGGAATTCCTGAACATGATCTGAACAGCTCATGAAGACATTCTCACTAGCATAATGAAGAGAGATCTCCACTTGCAGAAATCCCACGCTCCTGAGGAGAATGAGAAACAGGCTGAGGGACAGCAACATGTTGGATGATCTCCTTTCTGGCCAGGATAATCCCTGACTCCAGCCTGTGACGGTCATGTTTTATCTAGGGCAGGCATTGCTGGAGATTGCTACCATTGGGCACTCCTTTCAGGGTTGGTGAGAAATCCTATTTCACAAGTGGCATAGGCAAGATAGTGTCATCCCAGCAAAATGCAGCAGGGTCCTGTTGTCTCATGACTGATGATTAAGTGCCTTGCTTAAAGACTATAATTTAAATAGCTGTTTTCTATTGGGATTCAAAGTGCCACTGGGTTGGAATAGTGCCAAGGACTGCTAGGCCACAGGCTCCGTGGGGGCCAGCAGAGTTCTAGGGCACAGAGTCCCCAAGCTAGAAATAAGTGCCAACTTAATTAAACTACTGATCCAAACTCATCAGAGGGTGAGTCTTGAAATCATGGGAAAAGGGAGGGCAAAAAGAGGCTGCCAGCATTTTAATAATAAAGGTAATTAAAGTAATGAAGCACCTTTTGCATCTTTCCCCTGTGATTTTTAAAGCTCAGTTCAGAATCAGTGGCTCATTAAGTGTGCCACTGAGCTCCAGCATTTCTGATATTGCCCCTTAGAATTATGCCACTTTCTCACAGATTGTTCCTGTCTCAGGGCTTGAGGCTGTTAATACTAGGGTGACAAAAGAAGGACTGGGGTTTTGTCTAGAGACGTAGGTACCCTTACAGGGCAGCAGTAGACAACATAGTTGGAATTTGACCTTCGCAGAATGAAGTGTGGTCATAAATCTTTTGATGTCATGTTGTCTAATGGATTTTTAATTATCTGGGGTGAGGTTAGAGGCTAGGTACCACAGAAGTGTCTGCTGAGACACCCCTCTGCTCCCAAGGCATTTATTGGCTAAGTCTATTCGCTTCTAGGTGGGAAGCCAGCAAATTTTTCTAAGCTTTGGTTCTGAAAATGATTTTAGAAGGGGAAATTTTCAAACCACCCCTAACTTTTACCCACTTTACCCCAGCAACTTGCATTGCTGTGGACCGCCACCATGAGGCACTCCTGTGAGTGTTGGTGAGAAGCTCTCACCATTCATGTAGCCTTCGCTGTGGTACCACAGCTCTAGGCTCTTCGTCCGGGGAGCCCCAGAAACTCCCTGAACCCCAATGGGTGCACATATGCAGGTCCTGACCAAGGTTCAGTCCTGATTCCGAGGCTGGCTTTTGCAGCTTGTGCAGAATGTGGAAAGCTTCAGGTAGCTTTCTGTGTGGGAGTGGGTATGTGCTGGTTCAGTCTGATCAGACATCACCTCGTGAAGCCTGTGCACATACTTGGATGCTAAGAATGTAGTTAAGAAAAAGAAAGGGAAGCAAGAGCAGTTCTTGCACCTGAAATTCCTCAGTTGAATGGTCTGAAGGTGCACTGATGGGAGAATTGGAGCCATGAGCCCTTTTGCTGAGGGAAATTCTGAACCATACAAGCAACCATGAGTTGTGGCTGTGGCCACCTTCACAAAATCTGACATTTGTGTCTTGTTCTCTCTCCTAGCAGCTCAGGAATCTTGGACTGATCCCTCTACTGTAAGAGGAGGCCTTCAAAAGAAAAAGGTAAGCTTTCAGCTTGTGTTGGTTGACTTTTAGCCAGGGAGCTCCGTGCAACAGGTACATTCCTATAAATGCTTCCTGTTGCACTCGGCATGTCTCATTCCATGTTGTTCTGTCTACATCTGCATTACATGCATAGCTAGGACTGGAGTCGAAGTCATCTTCAACCTTTGCCATTCCAACTTGCATGCCGTTCTCCAGGGTGGCTGTTTGGTAACATGGTTGTCATCTGTAATGCTGCGTCCTCTGTCAGTACTTCCCAGGCTGACCACAGTTACTTGTTGCTAGAAATATGGATTTAATCTTACCCCCTTGCCCATGCACCCTTTTTGATAGTGGCTGGGGAGATCACGCTCACTTCACACCTGACAGTTGGGGGCAGCATTTTCCCTCAGCTCAGCGAGACCCACAGTGATTTTCCTCAGATGCTGATACCAACTGATAAGGCACTTCTGCTGAAAGAATTTGGGACAGGCGTAGCTGTGAGCTGCCCGACGCGTTGGCCCTGCTGCTCTCTGCCTTGTAGTGGTTGCACTGGAGGACCTGTGAGCTGAGCAGTTTTGCAACAAATGCTCTCAGTACCCCATTTCTATCACTGCTGCCTGCTGGCAGGTGTGACAAGGAGCTTCTTTGGCATCATTCCCACCCCCCACTCCTCTTCTTTAGCTTGAACAGACTTCTCGCCCTTTTTCTGGCAGCGTAGCTGGGAACCTGCTTCAGGCTGTGCTCACTACAACAGGATTAGCCTCTTGTTAAAGCCATCTCCTTTTGATCTAGCCCCGTTGGAGCGAATCTATCCTGACTCTCTGGCTTAGCAGGGGCATGATGAAGTGTTTGCAAGAGGATTCTCCCCCCATGTTGTGGGATTTTCCCCAACACTTGCTCTGTTGGACACTTTACTGCTGCTAATCTCTACATTCAGGACTCGTGCCGTCGCAGAGCCAAGGCGGCTTTCTGAGGACCAGTGCTTTCAGGTGCAACGGATCTGTTTGATTGAACAATTCCAGAGGAGTTTTCTTGCTGTCGCTTTGACTTGTTCATCTAGGATGCAAACGGAAGGGCCCCACGCTCTGAGTCAGGGGGCTGAAAGAACACATCACCTTGAGAACTGGGCATTCTGCAAGTCAGGAAGGAAGTGGAATTTGACTATGGAGAGTGTAACCAACCCTCCTTCCTTGGACTTATTTTTCTTGATTTTTTTTTTTTTTTTTTCTTTCCTTGCTTTTTGCTGACAGTTGCCTGAGAAATTTACTCCTCCGGCCCCCATCACAGCTCCGGTAATGAGCCTGCCTGCTGAGCCCCAAGGGATCCATCCTCAGCTGTCCAGGTTGCAAGAATCTGGCCAGTCGCCCCCAGGAGCACCCAAGGAAGGCAGCCTGCAGGTACCTAGGGAAAATGGGGCATTCCCCAGCCATCAGCTCCTTGTCAAGTGGAAAAACAATTCAGCTTTTGAGGTTCTTATTACTTGGCAGCTGCAGAGCTTATGTTGCTCTCTAGTCCTAGAGGAATTGCCAGGGTGGAAAATGACATCTGGGTACAGCTGGGAGAGAGGGAAGGGAAGTTGTCAGCCTGCTGGGAATTGGGAATCCACAGGGGCCTGAAACTATACCACAGTCTGAAGATGATAATCAAACTCTGTGATTCAGGTATCCTCTGGATTTGTGAAGGGGTGAAATTCTTTCTGTTCATAGCTGCAGGAGGGGAATCTACCTGCTCCAGACTTTCATGCTTCTATTGCATTCATTCAGCTGCTTCTCTTTCTGTCAGTATCACCAGCTGCCCGTGGAGAGGGTTGAGAGGAAGGAGGTGCCCCCTGAGCACCAGGCTCTGAAGGCCACGTTTGAAGGGTTGATACAACGCTGCTCTGCTGTCGCCACTGATCCAGTAAGTCCTCCCTTTGATCTTTGGCTTTTGTGCTCTCATAGGTGTTTGACTGGGGCTTCCTTCTTATGTTTGGGAAAAGAGTGAGAGTCTGGTCCCTGTAACCAAGTTAATCTCCATTTGCCTCCTTCCTTTAGGCTTGCCCATTTCTTGGGGACTGATACGCATTTTTCTGCTGCTTCTCCTTGCCTCTCTGGAGCAATGGTTCTGTCCTCTTAGCTCTTTTTTCTTAGGAAAGTAGAAATGACCCAGCTGATTCAGCCTCCTTTTTCACTGGCTTGATCTGTAGATAGTTTCTGCAGAGCTGATATTACCAGCTATCCTCAGAGCTTAGAGGGAAAGACTGAGATATCCTGGCTGGAAGAGAAAGCCAGACAATCTTTGTGTCCGAGTCACTGTAATTTCTCTGCCCTGGTTCCTGGAAGGCTGTTGGCATACATGTCACATTGCATGAATGTATCAGGTCAGACCTGCCTGGAAACAGAAAAAGTCTTTTCAGCATCATGTTAGGTTGCTAAGTCTTCCCAGAGCTTGGGGGCACCAGGAAGCCTTCCAGAATACCTCTGCTTAGTGTGTGTTGAGATGAGCACTGAGCCCAGACTGCTATCCCAGAGTCAGTTCATGTGTAGCAGTAACTTTGGCATGTTTGCTCTGTGCTTTCTGAGAGTGCAGTGTAGCAGTTCCTGGGAGATAACCTAAAGGTTCCCTCGATGGACAGAAAGGCCTGTTGGTTTGGGCTTACATGGAGGTTGAACAGTCGTAGTGCTCCTGGGCTCCTAAGGCTGCCAGGCCTGTCCCAGCCTTGCCCAGAGCCAGGCCATTCATGGTGTAATTTACCCGTGAGTGGATTAGCCAAGGTGGGGTTAATTGGGTCAGTCCCACCACAACTTAAGTATTCAGGCCCTTTCCTTGGTGGTTACCAAGAGTGGGAAGGATATTCCCTCTTCTCCTTAAGGCAGCCAGGAAGAAGCTGTTGCTTGTGTCAGGCAGGGTGAGGCTGTCTGAATGCCCCGTGGGTCAACTAGTGGATATTTCTCAAGCTTTGGAAGTAGTCACTCTGTTCTTTAGTCTGGCAGAAGGAGGAACACCTAGGCTGGGAGATGGGAAAAGGGGCAAATCCAGCTTCCTGTCTTGGGGAGACAACACGTGCACATGTATGTGCACAGTGAGGGCATGGCTGGCATGTATCACAGTCCCTGGCTGGCAGAGGCAGAGATGCAGCTGAATTATAAGGTGCTATGGGAAGAACAGAGGAGGGGAGGGACTGAGTGAGAACAATTTGGTTCTTTGAGAGGTGGGTTTGAAGCTTTGGCAGAGCTAGCAATACTTGTTTCACTTCAGAAAACCCGAAGGAAGCTGGAGGATGCATTGCAGCGGCTGGAGTGTTTGTACGAGAAGCTCCGTGAGCAGGCGGTAAGTAGGTGTCACTGTTCCCTGTGATCCAGATGGATTCCTGATGCCACCTTTGCACTGGGTTGTGGTCCTTGGTGTCTGTCTCAGTGTTACCAGCACATACTCTCTTGAGAAAGCTAGGGGAGTGCCAAACTTATGATGTACCTGGAATCCAGCCAGCCTTATCTCTTCTTCCTTACCCCTGGCCCAGACTGAGTGTAAGAAAAAGCTGGGGAGGTATTTGCAGGGTTCTTTTACCTCCAGGAAGTGTACTGGCATACAGGCAGGTTCCAGATGAGAAGGAGCAATTGGGGGTAGTTGTTAAATGCGAACCCAGTGTAACCTCTGGCTTGGAAAACTCTGAAGCTGCTGATGCCAGTTGCTGGAGGGATAGCTATTAAGGGAAGAATACTTCTAACATACGTCCTTTCTTTGAATGTCTATATTAGACCTGAACAGACAGGATTCTGTGCTAGATGGACCTTTCACCTCCTCAGATAGATCAGATACTCAGTTAATGCTGAAATATCATTACTTAGGACCTGCATTCACTGTAACCCAGCGTGGTTTGTTGTAGGCTGGAAAACTGGGGGAGGAAGCAGGCTATCCTTTCTGCCAGTGCTTGGCTGTGTGTAGGTGCTGTTTGGTGAGGATGAGGTGGAGAACAGGAGGGAGAAGGGTGTGGAGGGAGGGGGGCCTGTGCTACAGTGCTGAGCATACTGACTCATTTCTGCTCCCTCTCCACAGCTCTCTCCAACCATCCTCATGGGTCTTCATGAAATTGCCCGCTGCATTGAGGCTAGGAACTACCAACAGGGTCTCCTGGTTCACACCCAAGTGGTGAGCAGCAGCAGTTTCAGCGAGGTGTCTGGTTTCATGCCCATCCTGAAAGTCCTCATGACCATTGCTGGCAAGCTAAATGTGTGAAGTGTGGAGCAGCCGGAACAGTGGACACTGAGAGCTGGTGGACTCCCTTACCTGTTGATGTGCTGCAGGTTGCGGACTCTCCTTCTGACTGTGGAGAAATAAGTCTGTGCCAGTGCCTGGAACTGTGCTGGGCCAGCACGCCTGGCCACATCCACTGTCCAGACAGCCCACTGGTGCCTGAGACTCCTGGAGACTGTTCTTCTCTCTTCTTTCTTACTAGTCTGAGGTCGCCTCCCAGCCCAGGGATCTCAGTTTCAGGCTGTCCAGGTTGTGCATAGATCTTCCCTATTCCCTGTATCCCTGGCACAAAGGGGGAAACTCCTTCCCTCCCAGGCTGACATTGCTTTATTTTTTTTTTTTAGGAGACAAAAAGTGCTGGCATCTGCAGTACCACCAGACAGAAGAGCCTCAGGCTCTATTCCCTGCTGCAGTATAAACTGCCTGAGTGATAGCTGGGCTCCCTTGGGACCTAAGTTGGGGTGTCCCTGCTCTGATGGGCTGCAGTGAGGATGTGTCCTCTGGTCCTCCTTTCTCTTCATTCTCATCCTTGATTCACACTCTCACCCCTCTGCACCCACACCCTGCTACAGCTAGGGCTAACTATACCAGCCTGCTCTGGGCTAGCTTTGGTTCTCTCTCTCCTTCACCCAGCCCTCTCTTTTCATAGTCGAGTCTCCTGTTTACCCTCGATCTCCCTTCTTTTATATCTTTTCCCCCCCATAAATGCCTCAAGCCTGCAGCTTATGTTTCAGGCTCATGGCTGATTCCTCTCTTCCAACTCCTGGGACTCTCCCATTTGGGAATTATAGTAGGTTGGACTGCTTTGTGCACTCCTCCCTAGAGCCAGTTGCATCCTGGTTTTGAGCTAAAAGCTGCTCTCTCTGGCTCCTGGCCTTTTTCATTTTTTGTTAGTACAGCTGCCCTTTTGCCCATTGGTGTTAGGCTTCCTACATCAGGCTTTTCAGTCTAGGGGCTAATTGTTCAGGTCCCATAAAGAATCCCCTCAACTACTCTGACCAGCCCAGACCTCAGTGTGGGGAGACAGCTCATTGCTCCAAGCGTGGTGCATTCATTCTGCCTGCAGTAACAGATAACGTGCAGAAGTGGTTCTCAAAGGCCCCTTGGCACTAAGGTGGTAGGAGTATGCTGCAGGAAATGATTCTGTCGGTTCTTGAGGATATGGCTGTGCCGAGGCTTTTCATCAGTCTGCCATTTCTTCTGGGGTAAATTAGATGAATGAAGCGTATCTGTCTTGGGGAAGAAGTCTGGGAAGGCAGACAAGATTTTAGGGCACATCTGTGTGTGTGTCTTCCCCTCTCTTTGTCCCTCCTTGCCTTCCTCTCTCTCATCCTCTTTCATGCTAACCAGGCAGCATAATCATTGGGCCCTAGCTGGGAGCAAGGCTTCTTCTCAACATTTGGCTGCAGCCAGCCCCTGCTTCCTCTGCTTGAGTGATAATGCCATTGTGGCCCCGTGGTTCAGTGACTTACACGAATCAGCCTGCTTTACCACTTAGGAGACTTAGAAGGGAGGAAAATCAGAGAAGGGAGGGAGAGGACACATCTCATTCTCTCCTTTCCAGGTCGAAGTGCCTCCTTGTTGCTGCTGTGTTGTTTCTATTGCTGCGGTTTGATGCACTGAGAAATTACAGAACAGTGAAATAAAAGCTGTGTTTTGTGGTGCTGCTAGCTTTTTTTCATAGGCTTGTCACCGCTGGCTACAGGTGACTTCCCTCGGTCTGCAGGGCCACCCACTGAGAGCTGAGTTCTCAGCTTTGGTGAAGGGGGGCAGTTGAGAAAGGTGCGGGGCAAACCAGATTCTGGGCTCTGTTGGTGTGGGCAGCAACCATCCCTGGTGTGGCGAGACCTCTCCCTTACCCACTCCCAAAGGCTGCAGGGTCAGAGAACCGATTCCAGATCACCAGCTGTTCATCTGCATCAGGCACAAGAAGGTCCCTGGGATGGCTGAGGTTCTTCGGGGGAATCACAGCAGTGTTGGGAATTTTCAACTTGGCAGCAGGAGCTGGAAGTTATCTCAGCAAGCAGAGAGCCCTTGATGAGATCCTGTTGGAAATCAGTGTTACACCACTTGAAGCCATGCCACTTGGACTAGGATGAGGATCTGGTCTGTGTGGAAATCAGTTTTATACCATCGAATTGTCAGTCCTTACCATTAGTTAATAACTTCTGAATCTGCTGGCTGATCTCATTTAGGCTTTTAAGGCAGCAAGAAGGCTGAAGTGAAACATCAGTACTGAGATAAAGTTGGGGGGGGGAATCAAACTAGTTTCTGTAAAAGGTCTGGTGTAATCTAAAAAACCTGTTGGCTTTGCTGTCAGCTGGCTAGCTAGTCCATAGGTACCGGCCAGCCAGCACACGTGCAACTGAGACGCAGCACTCTGTTACCTGGCTTGTGGTTGGAGGACCTGGGAGGAAGTAAAGGTTGAGAAAGATGGTTTGGATGGGAGAGATTTGAAGGGCCGTTGCTGGGAAAGGACCAGGGTTACTGGGAGTTCTGGGGTGTTATGGGCAGAGCATGCACATTCAGGGAACAGCCAGTGTTAGTGCTGCTGCTGACAGTGGCAAACACCAAATGCAAGGGAGACTTGCAGAGCTTTTGCAGCCTGGCCTGGGAGCGGTTAGCAACCCGTCTATTTCTTAGATCCTGCCTTTCTGGAGCCAGTTAGAATACCCTGTGCAGTCCAGCCCCTCTCTTTCTCCAACTCAGGCCACTTTTACTTGATTTGTTTGACTTCCATTCCCTCCAGCACGCACTGCTCCCGCTAGCCAGGGGCTCATGCAGAGGCCTTTGCCTTTGCTGTGCATCCTTCCTGCTTGCCCCTTGGTCCCACTGTTGCTCAGTTTTGCTTCAGGTTTACCCCAGCAAGCACTGTCCCTAAAACTGTTGGTAGGGAAACCAGGCAGGGGGAAGCGAGATGACCCCCCCGAGGACCTTCGAGAGCCCGGTCTCTGTGGCCCTGGTGCGGTATGCGTCCTCCCAGGCCCTACGGGAAAGTGCTCCCCCATTTACAGCACCGTCTCTGCTGGCTGGTCACAGCTTCTGGTCTACGGCCCTCGGCTCCCTGGTGTCACCCTCTCCCATGTGGGCACATGCCACCCCAGCGCCCCTGTGCCGCTCACGGAGAAAGCGTTTTCTGTTGGGTGAGAAGGCCTTTGCGTTGACAAAGAATTGTGGGGGGGGCGGTAGGAAAGGATCCCTGGGCACAGAGAACAGAGCTCTAATCCTGTTGCAGATAACATCATGTCTGCAGGCTAGGCTTGTGTGTGTTTGGGGGAGCTGGAGGGGCAGAGATTGTTAGGCAGTATTTGTTTGTAAAGCCACTTGCTCTGAAGATAATGCTTGCACTAACTTCTATTGAGGGAGCAGTGTGAGTCCCCACAAAGTCCTTTCCCAAAGTGTCTTTGAAGCCAAGAACCCATTGAAAGGAAGAAAGGCCGAGAGAGGGGATTAGTTTGTTCAGCAGCTGTGAATTTCAGTGGGAGGCTGATGAACTCCAAAGTCTTTGTTGAGATTTTGTTTGTAAGGAGCCCGGCTGGAGGGAGAGACCCACACGGGGGCCGCGGCCTTAGACAAGAAGGAATCCGAAGCGGCAGGGAGCTGTAAACGGGCCACAAGGACTTTTCCCAAACACTTTTCGGAAAAGGTGTTGTGAAGAGAGCGGAGGGGGATTAGCATGTGAAATGACACTTTCCATTGACTCCACAGAGGGGAGGGGAAAAGGGCTGGCTGGCTGATTTATTAGCATTTTGTTCCCTTCTCTATTCTGCTCGCCCAGCAGCCCCCCTCCCCTGGCTGCCCTCCTCCCTGAGCCCTCTAAAGGGGTTTGGATTGGAAAAGGGAGCGGGGGGCTGCCTGTTTGTGTGTCATCTGGGCGAAGGTGACCACCTGGGAAGCTGAATGTAAATATTTCTCCTCTGAGGAATGCGCCTTCATTAAACCGAAATGAATACATGGAAGCATCCAATCCTGCCGCACAATGGCGTCAGTGCCTTTACCGCTACGGGCTCCCTGCGCCGGGGAGGGGGGACCCCTCGGGCCCTGACCCGCTGCTGAGGTCAGCACATTTTGCAGCTGCCGTGTCGCCATCTTCTCCCAGAGAAAGCAGCGTGTGGTGGTGGGGCTCACGCTACCCGCGTGTCCCCTTCGCCAACAGCCATCGCTGGGCCCAGCGGGCCCATCCTGGGCTGTGCCGCGGCCTTCGCGGGCAGCCGCCTGGGGCAGCACAGCCTGCCCTGTGCTGCCGAGGGAGAGGACATGGGAGACTGTTTCCACATCTCCTTTTCTTAAATTTCCAGCTGGCTGTGCAATGGGCGGGCACGGAGGGACAAGGGGGTAGATGCTGTCCTCTCTGCCTTGCAGTGGCCCTCAAGCCCAGCCCATGCTGGGGCTGTCTCTACTGGGTGAGAGGCTCCCACCACCTCTGCTTTCCTGCCCAAGGATGCATTCCAAGGGAGATGGAGGAATTGCTGATGGAGATGCAAGGGAGACCAAGGGCAGGGTCACTTCAATAATAAGAACCTTTGTGCAAACAGCTGGTGGTTTGTGTGTGAAGTGGAAGTGTTTCAGGCTTCCCTGAGAATGGGCTAAGATTGTTTCTTGCCTTTTTGAAGGGCCAGATTCTTGTTTGACATGAATGCTCTTGCTCTGGTGAGACCCCAGCTTGCCCTAGGTCCAAATTCCCACTCCCAGTGAAGTAGTCCTAGGATCCAGCGGGTCTTTGGTAACTGAGAGACACATAACAGAGTGCTGAGTGTCTTTAATGTATCATCTCTGAAGTGGGCAATGGGCCTCTTGTCTGCCCCCCTCCCACCCCCTTCCCTTCTGGCAGCTGCATGCTGTTGGATGCAACCTCAAGCAGGCTGACGGAGGGAGCAGGCCCTTTTGCATCCTGGTAGGGGCTGAGGTGGTGTTTTGTGGAGGGAACTGGTCAGCTCTTCTTATGCTCAACAGATGGGTAAGTGGTGGGGCTTCAGTCTCCAGAGATGTAACTACATACATACACACACACACACAATTGGATGAAAAAACCTCCCCAGCTACTTAGACACAACACCATTTTGCAAGCACTTGGCTACTGATTTATTGCATTGGCTATTGGTTTACAATATTGGCTACAAGACAGGTCTAATGGCCAGTAACTTAGCTCTGCTGGCTCCTCATCTGGCTAAAGGACACTTCAAACAGCAAAGTAGGTTATAGTCTAACAGCCCCGGGGAGATCACTGTGATGGTTCAGTGAACTTCCCCAGGTCCAGCAGCTGACAGCTTCTTCCCTCCCTGCTCCAGTCACGGCAAGGGAATTGTGATGCATCAACCAAATCTTCCTGCTGCTTGCTTAGCCTATAGAATATATACAATAAGTGGTAGAGGGAAAACTGTTATGTATACATCACAGTAACTGTGCAATAAATTAAACTTCAAAGTGCTTCACTTTCCTATTTACACACCATTAAATAGCAACTGACATTATTTTCTCAGGCTAGGAGGAAGTATTTAGTCAGTTAGCTGACAGGGTAAGAGTGCTTGGCAAGTACACCAGGAGGTGGGGAATGGGCTCAGCTGGCACCTCCTCTCTGGGAGAGATCTGGGAGGAAAGAGGGACTGGAGAATTGTGAGAGCATCTTTATGGCATCAATCAAGGGCTTTGGCAGGGCTGCTGGGGTGAAAAGGGAGACCAGATCTGGAGGCTTAGAAGATACAGAAAAAGCATGTAAAAAGCAAGTGATGGGACTCCTCTTTTGGACACCTGTTTAATGGGCAGGTCAAGTAGCAGCTTCAGTCTTGCTGCTTCCATCTCAAATACAAAGTGAAGCACTGGAGAGCTTAGAAAAGATGTCAAAGGATGGGAAGTGACCCTGTGGACCTTCTGGAGGCTGGCTTGCTGCAGGAAGGTGTTGTATGACTTTTCTATTCCCTTATAGAGTAGGGCTTAATGAAAGGCAGTAACATCCTTAGTTTTTTTAGGGTACTAGAAGCCTCTTCTCTTGTAGGGATTACCACTCTGAGTTGCCCAACTCTGGTGGTACCATTTCAGCTTCCTTGTGCTTTCTTAAGTGTTGATCTCACTCACTCAAAAGCCCAGTGCAGGTGCTTGTTTGGGGAACAAACTCAAAAGAGCAGGAGCCACTGAGACCACCTGTGTTTTCAGCAATAAAACCATAGTCACTGGACAAAGTGACTGAGCTGAAGGGACCAAATCTCACCTTGTTTTGTCAACACTTGAGGGTCTTCCCAGAAGTCATCACCCACTGCACTAATGGAAAATGCCCTGTATGGCCAAAGCTTTGGGACTCACACAAGCTCTTTCTACCTTGCCCAAGCCCCAGGGGGGCAGCATCGGGAATGAGACAAAATTAAGCCAAAGGGAAATGGTGCCAGGGGCTGATGGGGAGGGGAGGGCAGGAGAGGAGAGCGGCAGACAGGACCGTGTTGGAGCAGAGGCAAGTTAGAGCTTTCTCTTGAGCTTGCGGCTGACCCCGCCACCCCCGCTCCGCTCCCGCTTCTCCTTGCGGACGCAGAAGTACTTGGTGACCCTTTTGCGGCACTGCTCGCACCGCACGGCGCAGCACCAGTGGAACTTGCAGTTGCAGCTGGACACCATCTCGGCTCGCCTCTCCTCCACTGCCAGCCCGCAGTCCCCGCACAGCCGCCGGCAGCTCCGCTTCTCCCACTTGCTGAGTGCCTTGCCCCTCTTCAGGCACTCCCTGCCCTCCGTGCCCAGCAGCCCCAGTGTCTTGTTCTCCAGGCAGTAGTCAGGAGAGTCTTCTAGATGGACCAGCTCCTTCTTGGAGATGGAGCTGAAGGTCTCGGCGATGGCACCCCGGCTGGCAGCGCTGTTCCCAGCCCCCTGCAGCAAGTCCACCTTCAGGGCTTTGTGGTACCTCTCCTTGAGGTAAGTGCCAACCTCCCGAAACTCAGGCAGCTGCAACCAGCAGGTCTGGGTGGTACAGCTCCCCGACACGCCATGGCATTTGCAAGTGCGCTTCATGGTCCCTTTCACAGCCTACAAGGTGAGGAGAGAGAGGGGATTCAGGAAAAAGCCCAGAGGGGTCATTTCTGTGCTGCAGTGCAAAGAGAAACATGGCTGCAGGCCTGTGGAAGGGTCTGCCATTGACCCTCCCGGTGCAGGAGTCCTGCCCAGGGGTGGTCGGCTTAAAGCTTGCAGATTTGCTTCTTCGTGGTGCTCGCCTACTTGAACTTGGAGAAAGTGGACAGCAGGAAGCCCATTAACAGTGCATTGTGGCAGGTTTGCTACCTTAGAACAAACGTCACCCATCAATGTCAGTACTGCTGCCATCGTCTTCTCCTCGGCAAGGTACTTGTTTCTTGTGGACACATGCTTTTAGCCAGGGGAAGTTGTGACTCTTCACAGTGAATGGCCAGAGCCAACCTGGTATGCACTGTCAGGTCTGGAGGGAGAGAAGGGCTCACCTTTCTACCTGCCTCGTTGTTATGCAGGTTCATAGCAGCTCTGGCATCTTGTCCAGTCTCCAGGGCATCCACAAACTGCTTGGAAATGGCCTCCCCAAAGCCCACATTATCACTGCAGCCTCCCCACAGCCAGCCTTGTCCCCCTAGGAAAGGAAAGAGATGTGTGCTGTCAGGGAACCAGCCCCTCGCCTGCCTGGCTTGTGGCTCTGGGGAGAAAAAGGGGTCTCAGAAGTGACATGAGGGAATGGAGACTGTAGGGCAAATCCTGCCTTTCGCCTCATGATACTCCCCAATTCTGTCCCCTTGGGCTCATGCCATGTCTGCTGAAGCCAGGATAGTAAGTGCCTCATGCAGGCAGCGAAGGGGTATGTCCTGTGTGAGAAATCCAGGGATTTCCAGCCTTTCTGTAGTGCAGGATTCAGAAGCTGTTAATTATCATGCATTACCATATTAGATAAGGCTTTAGGTCTTTAATCACCTTCCCTCAAACCCTGACTTGAACTGGTTCAGTCTGACTTGCAAGGACAGCGTCTTGCTAACGTGGATTAGCGAACCGGAGGTGGCATCCTAGTCAGAGGGAACAGATTCCCCTCTGCGGGAAACAACACCAGCCTGGCACACTTTCTTTGATATACCCAGAATCCTGGGATGATGTTTGGCATCTCAGAAGAGTCTGATTTGTCATTTATCCTAAAGAAACAAAAGAGTCAGCACAGAACTGGGAAACTTCATGGCAAGATGTGGAGGGCATTTTTCCTAACTTCATGGGAGCTTGATAACTCAGCTTGGCTGACTGGAAACATGTGATGTGGTTTGTTTCTTTTCCTCCTAGAGAAAAATGCCAAACTCTTTATGAAGATTTTAAATCTGGAACATTCTGACCCTAACCTGCCTTGATGGTACATCTTGGGAGTTGTGATTTAATGGCCTTGTGTCTCTCTTGAAAGACCCGGCCCTTGCCCGGACTTCCCCAAAGCATCACGGTCCGCCCTCCCAGGAAAAGGCAGGGGAATCTCATGGGAGGTGGGTAATTGCAGCAGATGATAAAATCCAATCAAGAGCTGGGACTGAAAGGAGAATGGAAACCTTTCACCAACTTGGATTCAGTGCAATGGCATTTACAATTGAATCACACTGTTTTGGACAAGCTGAAAAGTTTCCTTTGCCTTCCAAGGTTTTAAGTTCACAATGGAAAATTTTCATGAAAAACAGATATGTTTTAGGGAAATGTAGCATGACTAACTCAATTTTCCATAGAAGATAAAATTTGGTGTACCATTGCCCAAAAGTCTTGCTCTGATAGAGATGGGCTATCCCACACCATGGACACCTAAAAAGCAATCTCTGTTTTAAAAACCTATTAGACACTAAACCGTATTACTAAATACTGGATCTTCCAGAGGAGTTCGTCATGAACTGACCCATACTGACTGCCCAGTGCAGCTGGCTGGGGAATGGCTTGTAAAAATTTTGATAATTTGAAATTTGACCTCTTTCCATCCAAAACAAAAGACCGAAATGCCAGTGTTTTCTGTGCAAGCTGGAGTGGTGCAGCCTGGGGTTCCCCACACAGGGGTGCTTAGCGGCTGCGGGCCTGGGTACCGCTGCGACAGGAACGGGGTGAAGGCTGTGTGCTGCCATAGCGGTTCTCCTCGTTGTGCTCTCATGTGCCTGCCCCACTGACACATGCTGGAGGGGTCTATGAATCCCACCCTGCTTTCCCTCCTGCTAGTTCTGCTCTGGGGCCACCCTGGTCCTGCAGACCCTGGGAGCCCTGAGGTCCTGGATCAGCACTGCTCTAACCAAACCTGCAGTGCAGATGCACAGCATCAGATCCTCTCCTCTGCCTGTATGATACAGCTGGTCCCTCCTGCAGCTTAAGTAGCATTCTTCTTGGTCTGAACCAGGGACAATGCAACACCCTTCTACTTTCCTGCTCATTTAGAAAGTAATGGAAAACATCAAAGTCTTGCCTCAGCTGGTGTAAATTGGAGGTGGCCTCATTAGTTTTCACAGAGCTACTTTGGTCTGAGCCAGGCAAAGCTCTGCTCTGGGCATTATTTCCATGTGTGGAAACCAGGAGGAGGAGTTGTTTCTGCAGGTCTCAGCAGAGAAGAGCTGTCTCCTGCTGCCTGGGATGTGAGAGGGATGGCAGCTCGTGTCCCCTTACCCAGCTGTCCGTTGCGGGAGTCATCACAGCCACAGTTGTCAAAATCCCCCAGGCTGCAGTTCCGGGTCAGTGTGTACATGACGCCTGCAGAGCTGATGGCATGGACAAAAGCGGTTTCTCGGTTTGCTGTCAAGTGGGAATACAAGGAGAGCAGATATGCTAAAGATTTCATGGCAACACCAGTGTTAGAAATGACTCCTGCCATGTAGGAGAGTGTGTAGGAAGAGATTTGCAATGGGTGGAGCTATGTGGGGTGGAGAGGAGGCCCTACATGTTAAATTAGCTTAGTTCTGGCTTGAACTGCACAAAGACAGAAGCTCCCAAATTTGGTTCAGACTGACTCATGCCATTTCCAAGGGTGTGTGTGAGCTTAGCACTTGGCTGTCCTTGTGGGAGCTCAGCAGTGGGGATACAGCAAGGACAGCCAAATGTCCCCCACATCTCATTAATATACCCCAGAGAGGAAGGAGCTCTGCCCAAGGATCAAAGAGCTCCTTCTCCACAGCCCTGACAAGCCTTACCTTCTGCTGGACACTGGCCAGGGCTCAGAACAGTGACCATACTTACTCACCAGGATCGTGGTGATCACCAGCAGACTTCACTGAGCCTTTGGCTTTAATTTAATACCAGCAAGGTCTGGATCTAAGCAGATAACCTTGAGGGCAACGGTCCAGGGATCTGCTGCCAGTCTCAGAGTGTTACTTTGTGCTGCAATTGCCTCCTCAAGGCCCCACTCTGAAACCTCTGCCCACCTCTGCCTAGGGCCTTGGTTCCACATCTGCTACCAGTCCCACTGGGGGCCTAAGGGTCTCCTCCATACCCAGGTCCTGTACAGGGCAGGCATGAGCTCAGCCCAGCATTGTACATGGGTCTAGAGGACCAAGTATGCACTGAAACATTTCCTGGCACCTGCAGATGGGTAAGGAATGGGATAGAGTGACAATGACCACAGCCCCATACCCTGCAGTGGCACAGGTCATGGATGCTGGATTTCTGCCCAAGGTGACTCTGACATCTGGAAGACATTTCTCCTGCCTCTTGGCCAGAGCACAGCCAAGATGAACTCATCCCTGCTCCATTTAGCCATATCCCTCTGCTTGCTAGCCCATCACCTCATGCTGGTTCTCAGCCTTCCTGGGACACTCTGGTGAGAGACACCACCTAGGCACGGCATGTCCAGCAGCCCATGCCACAGGTTGTGGCGGTGCATCCTTGTGGGCAGCCAGTGGTGTGAGAGTTGGTGGGACACTCCTGTCCTGCGCAAGCTGGGGCCCAGCAGGTCCAGAGGCAATGCTGGCATGGAGAGGCTGCCTTCTCTTGAAGCTAGATCCCAGTGCGTGTCTGGGAGCTGATGGGGAAGGGGCCTTCTGGAAAGATCCCTCGGGGGCACTCCTGGGAAAGGCACATCCCAGGTGGGGATGGGGAAGGAAAGGAGGCTCTTGGGAAGAGAGGAGGGGCCCATGGGCTCTAACCTGTAGCGAGGGGGTCCCTGGAGTGGTAACCAATGCTTTCCTTACCACTGCGCAGCCCACCGTGGCTGGAGAGCTGCAATGCCCTCTCGGGGCAGTTCCAGCGGTCCCAGGCGAACTGGAACTTGCACTCCTCGATGCCGCTCTGTGCCCCGGCTGCCACGCTGCTGGAGTAGATGAGATAGGCCTAGGAGCAGAACAGCAGGTCAGGAGGGGGGACACTTCACCCCCCCCAGCATTAACTTGCAAAACCGAGTCAGGATGCCGGCATGCAGTGACAGCCCTGTGGGCAACAGGCTGGGTATGTGCCCAGGCTATCCCAGGGTCCAGGAGAGTCCCTCAGCATCTCCAGTTTCCATCCCAGGCAGTGCAAAGCTGGTGTAGCCCCAGCTGCTTCCCACGCAGTGCTGGGGCTGATGGAGCTGTAGCTTTCCTGCCCTGTGCTGTGTATCTTGGATCCTGCTGCTTTGGGTGGAGAAGAACAGTGCAAAACCCCAAGAAGAACACGGCCCCAGGCTCCCCAGGAGGCTGGCGTTCAACTGACAATAACCTGCATGCCATTTTACAGAGAAAAGATGTACAGAGCTGAGGAGGACTCTCAGGCTTGGCTCCCTGGGGAGTGGAGCTCACCACTACCAGCAGAAAATGCGTTTTCTGCTGTGCTGGGTTGGAGCCTGAGCCTCCCAGGGTGAGAAGGCTGAGCCACGTTAGGGGATGTGCCAGCCAGCCCCTGCCATTGGGAACCCCTGATTCCCCAGTGTGAGAGGAGGCACAGCCTTCTCCGAGACCAGGCAGCTCGAGGCCAGCAGGTACCTCAGGCTGCCTCCTCCTTCACTGCAGCCCTGGGGGACAGCCAGTGCCATAGCACTGGCCACTGTAGAAAGGGCTGGATGGGTTTGGAGGTATTCCAGGGGAATAGCCAGATCAACAAATTGGGTGAATTTTACAACTGGTTCTTGGCTAGGAAATAACACCTCTGAAAGAGGGGCACAAGGAGGCGGGGGGGTCAAAAGTCCTGAACAAGGTTATAGCAATTCCAGTTGTGCTCCTCAGGGAAGTATGTTTTGCAGAGCCTACAGAAAGTACCTTTCGAGTTTGATGAATGTGGGTCCTGGTGCTAACCTGGTCATCAGAAACCAATAGATGACAACAGATGAGAGCCTCAGCTGGTGCCAATAGGCAAATCTCAAAAATCTGGCCTCAATCAGCTTAAAATCACTCCACACCAGCTTTGCTCATGGCTGACAGAGTTCGAGGAGGTGCAGCTTACAGCAAGTCATTCCTAGCCCTCCTCTGCCTTGTTGCTGGAAACCTGGGGGTGAGGGGAGCTGTGGCCAAGGCTGGATGGAGGAGAGTGGGAAAGAGGTGCCCTCCCTCCCTCCGTGGGTTTAGTGGAATCAGGGACAGAGATCAAAGGGATTTCTCTTACCTTGGGGCCCGTCATCAGGAAATTATTCACTGACCTGGAAGACAGAGACGGTGTCAGCAGGGAGGGGGTGATGGCGGAGGGGCCTGGGGAATGCCTGGCATCCCAGAGCTCTCCTCTCACCCCCTGCAGCTTGCCTGTCTCCTGGCTGCAGGCACCTTCGGTCTCTCCTCGTCTCCACTCGCTGCTTCCTGCGAGCCAGAACGGTGTTTCTCCTTGCGCACATCCCCCCGCCCCGCTGCCCCAACCAGGATGCAACCCCGTCACTGCTCCTTCCTCTTGCTTTCCTCTGCACAGCTGCCCTTCACACCAATCCCCCCATTTTTTCAGTGCTTTCCTGTTACTCCAGCCTTGCTTTTTACCTTACCCAGCTGCTGCTTGGCATAACTCAGGGTGATGTTTCCCCCAGCCCCCGGAGCTGGACCATGTGCCAGCACTACTCTCTGTGGGACCATGCCGAGTGAGGGAGGAGGTCCTGGCAGCATCCCCCCCGACCACGGTCCCTTGTTTTCCTGTGGTGCCAGCTCTGGCTGCCCACACTTTCCTCTTGGTCACGTTACGGTGATGGCTGAGCACGAACATGCTTGTCCTCCCCGTCTTGCTGGGCACTGTATAGGGGAGTGGTGGGGTGGTCTTAGCCAAAATTAAACTTTCTGGTGTTCCCACTGAAGGTGGGAAGGAATAATCTCCAATGGCCACAAGGCAGCATGGCTAGTCTCCATCACTCTCCCCAGGGGCTTGCAGAGCTGATGCTGAGCGGTCTCTCTCCAGCAAGAAAGACGTTTTCAGTGCAAATGGTCAGTCAGCACTAGAACTCCATGTGGTGCACCACCATTTGGGATCTGGAGGATGTCTGAGTGAATCCAGGTTGGCTGTGTCACGGCAGAAAGGACTGAGCCTTTAAAAAGGCCCAAGAGGCAACCCCAAATATTCCTAGCCAGAAATGTAGCAAGAAAAGGGAGGTTTCTCCCACAACCACCTCATTTTGGTCTCTTCAGTTTTTCAAAATAACCCTCATCACTACTTCTGGTGAGTCTTCGGAGTGACCCTGGCACTCCAGAGAGCTGGGTGAGTACCATTATCCCCTGGGAAGACCCTGAGGCCAGAGAGGTGGCATGGGTGGACTGAGACCCTGCAGTGAGTGAGTGATTGGGAAAAGCTAGAGCATGCACGGAGAGGAACTGCGGTCTTCGCCTTCCTCGTGAGATGATGTTCTGCTTCTAATGCTGGATGTCTCTCAGGGGAGGATGCCTCTCCTTTCCAGCCTGCCCTCACAGAGCCTTCATGCACACTGTCCCTTCAGTGGAGCAGCCTGCTCCGCTCTGCAGCTGGGCTACCTGGCATGCAGCAATGCTTGCTGCTTTTCTAGCTCACTCTCCCTGAAAATCGCAGTAGCTGGGTGGACTGTGGCTGGATGCAGGGAGAAAGGTGTGGGTTAGGGTATGTTTCTTCCTCCCTGTGTGTTTGTTTTCCAAGCAACGCTGTCTGGAGCCACAGGTATTCCTGATAAGGGAGAGAAAGGCACTGTTCTGTTGTGCTAGGGGGGCATCCTACGGTGGGATTGAGTGCAGGCAGAGGCTGGCACTGCCACCCCAAGCTGGGCCCAAAGTGCTGCAGCCCTGCCATGGACCCTGGGACAGAGAGGGTGGCAGGAATGGTGTCCAGATATCAGACACATAGGAGTTTTAGAGAGGATGTTTCCCTGTCCTGGAAAACTGCTCCTGCAGTCAATGAGCCCGTTTCACCTCTGCTAAAACTGCCCTCATGGAGATCATCTCCAAGGTACACCACTAAAAGGGGGTCTCGTCGTTTTAGCTTGGGCAAAATGGCAAGAAACCTGATCTTTGCATTACTCACAATTTAGGAAGAGTTGAGAGAACTGGTTTGCAAAGTGTTACTCTGGCAAGTCTAACTTCTTTTTTTTTTTTTTTTTTTGGTGGAAATGTGTTCATACTGATGAAGCTTGCTTTGAGAAAGATTCCCCTGGGTCAAAATGGGAGGGAGAGGGCTGTGCCAGGGCACTGTGAGAGCAGCAGGTCCTTTCCCTTTGTTCCAGGCCTGGGATTCAGACCCGGCTGTGCTCCAGCTCCCGTGGGTACTTTAGCACAAAGTTGATGGCTGTTTTGCACAGGAATTTTCCTTTGGGAGCCGCTTCTGCATTGTACAGCTAATTAAATATTTCCTGGAACTCGGAGAGACGGCATCTGTAGCCGAGTGATTAGAGCATCGGGTGACCTGAATCACACAGGGCCATGAACCTGGGTCTTTTCAGACTGTGTAAGCTCTGTGGGTCCCCATCCTAATGCAACTGGGTAGCAGCATGAACAAGTCATTTTTCCATCTGGTTTCCCTCCTGTCCTTCCCTTAAGCACTTTGCTATGGGGACCACACTCAGGATGGCATCACTGTGAATCAGCCCATGGTAGCAGCAGTGAGAAAACTCTGGTAAAATGCCCCTGTGTAGGCAAGATCTAGAGAATTTCATGTCCTCTTGTCTTGCTTTTGTGACCAGAACAAGAGATATATCCCATCTGCATCGCTTCCCACCTCAGTAGGAAAAGCCAAATTCACAGTGTGCAAGAATTATTTGCTTCAAACCCTTGTTGTCCTCATCTTGGATTAGGAACATCTGAGCAGTCGCCGGAGTGGCTTTAGGAGGAGGACAGTAATCCACAAGTTCAGGGTTTACAGCAAACCAGCCTGTTAGCAGGTGTCAATTGACATAACTGCATTGAAGCACAGGATCAGTTCCTCCTGGGATAAACGTCAAGGTTCACAAAAAGGCCAAGTTCAGGATATGCCAATTCACCATCTGCAGCTGAGCAAATAGTACAGTAGCAATTTCCCAGCAGGATATTCTAAACATTTTTATTAAGTCGGAGAGATGGAAGGCACTTTCCCTGAGCTCTCTGATCAATGGGCAGGCACGCTGCTGGGCAGGTTTGTAGGACTTAGATAAGTAAAAGATTAATTTAGGCGGGTACACTTGACCCCCCACATTTAACTCTTGAAGCTGCAAGTGGATTCAGGAGAAGGAGATATGGGACTGTTGTATGGCTGGAGGCTGGCTGAAATTTTTCTTATTTATGCTAAGAGGGAAGGAAAGATAATAATGGAGATAAAATCTGTGTGCTTTGTCTTTGCTCCTATGATCTACATAAGAAAAAATGCATCTCTGTTCTGAATACAGTTTCCAGCAAGGACAGGGAGTAATTAAGCCACTTGTTCCACTGCTGTAGTGCAGTACTGACAACACCACTAGAGTCATCTCTGTGCTGCAAGTAGGAATCTCTATTAAAATGAATCTCTCTTCATTTTTGTCTCTGGAGTGTGATTTCTGTTTATTTATTTATTTCTACTAATTTTCTATACCACTGTAAAGGAAAGCAGGATGTAATCCTAAACTACCCAGCTAGCTGCATCCACAACAGATGTAAACCAGCCCAATTCTGATCACTTTGGTTTCACCACACTGATCTAAAACTTTTTGAGATCACACACCTGAAGTGAAATGCTGGCAATTATTTCTCTTCTCTGAGAAAGCTTACAGGGTTTCTAGCTATCTAATCCCCCCTCCCTCCACCTTCAAACTCCAGAACAGCATTACACAGACTGAAGCAGAGCAGAGACAGACCTCAGCAGGTAGAGAGAAGTCCCACTGGCTCCCTCAGACCCCTCCCCAGCCCATGCAGGGTCTGTGCAGGTCATGCTGCTTCCCGTACTGCAACTCTATGCATCCAGGTAAAAAGCAAATCTAGGGCAAGTGATTTCCATTGCATCCGATGTTAAGAAATCATCTCAAAGCTACTGAATATCTATATCAGGAGTTCTCTGTCATAGTTTTATTGAACCTAAAAGCAAACAGCCCTGCCAAGCAGCTCTCCCATTGTATTTTACACATATCAAATACTAAAAAGCCTCTGATAATTTCTGCTCAGTTACAACTTCAACCAATAACAGCACCCCACTCCTCAGTTTAATATGCACCAAGAGCCTTATCAAATCTCCTACTAAAGTATTTCTTTGATACCTTATCACCCACTCATTCTACTGTGCTGTTGGTTCAGCTCTTAAGAATATTATAAAGCTATATTTAGATCTTTACTGTTGTTGCTGTAAATACAGAAAATGGATACAATTTCACTTTGGATTTGAGTTTTGTTTTCAAGCACAAATTCTCCCAAGTTATTAGAAAACCAGTGACACTGAAAACTAAAGGCAATCCCACAGCTGAAGAGTAAAAAACTCCCAACATTTAGAAATAAGCTGCTGCCTTAGCGTTTGTTACATTATTCCCACAGGATAGGAGACTGGGAGGCAAATCATTAACATCTGGAGCTTTAAATATCTTTTTTCTTCATTTCTCTCTATTTTGTTATGTTTATTTATAGTTTCTAGGTGCAATCCTGACAATTTGTTCACCTAGAAACACGCTGACCGTTCAACCTATCTGAGACGACAGAATCTAATCCACACTTAGACAAGGGAAATGGCCACAGACATATATATATATAAAATATTGTTCTATATTGCCGCCCTTCTCCCAGTTCACAGGATTAAATCACAGGAAAAAAGAATCTTGTTGCGTTTTAAGCTGTTGGGTCAGATAACAAAGACCAGCAAAAATTGCAAGCAGAATTATTATATGAATCCCACAAACCTTGCTTTTTCCTCCTCAAGAGTTAAGGGATAGAGTCTGTAATATGATCCTTTCAAATAAAGTTTGAAATTTTCCTTTCTCTCAGGAAATCATGACCTATGAGCAACATGCGGAGAGAAGCAGGGTTATCTTGATCTATAAACTTTTCTCTTAGATAAAAGCTTCTGAAAGGCAGAGAGGGAATTTAGACATCCAATTTCCATCGAAAATACCTGGGATTTCTGTATTTAACTTTACTTTGTGCTCTGAAATTTCTCACCTTTGAACTGTTTCTTTAAAATGTTGATTTTTTTTTAAATTCTTTTTAATGTATTTTAAACCTGTTTATATTGGGGGAAGCAAGAGATATACAGAGGAATAGCAGAAAAAATAAAAATAAAATCAGCATGAGTTCTTGCCCAGCCTCCCTGTATAACGTATATATTCCCCTGGTCCAGAAGTGAGATTTATCTTGAGTTTGCTACTCTATAGTATTTAGACATATACAAATTGTTGCACATTCTTTTAATAGAGTAGAGAAATGTCTGAAATAACATAAATTTCACTCCCTGTTTAACAGTAATGAATTCCCAATTATTCTTGAGTTTCTCTTTTTGTAATTTTGGTTTCTCCATCCACAGTAATAACCCTAGAGATCTGCTGTGAGGGAGGCAGGGGATTTTAGTAATTGAACGTGAAAAGACTTCCCTTGCTGTTAAAGAGAAGTCTGTAACCCACTAAGCAGATTCCCCAGGGCATGACAGAAATGGAGAATAAAGTTGGGGTACTCAGTAACAATCACATAGTAAAAAATACCTACAGAGCCAGGTCATTTCAGTCCATTTCCATTGGGCACGGGATGGGTATACTCTACAAGGAATGGTACGAGATTTGATGCAAGTGTAATCTCTTTCTGTTCACCCTTATAAAACAATTCTGGAAATTAGTGTAAAACCACCTTTAAGACAGAGCAAGAGACCCAAAGATGACCGCAGGTTTGTGCATGGGGGAACTGGTTTGACGGGAGCCAGGTGGTTGGGAACCAAGCCGTAGCAATCACCGTACCAAAAGCTTCTCCCCAGGAAATCCTAATACATGAATTTCAGACATGTGTAATCCTGACCCTGTGCCAGCCAAGAAGACTGAGTCTCAGGCTGCTCATCTGGAGTGGTGCTCCCATGGATGTAACTCATCCCTGCTGCCTCTGAGCTCTTAATCAGGGACTGTCTTCTTTGGGGAGCGTCGAGAAGCCCCACTTGATTTGATTAAGACAAGAGACAAGCTGACTGTGAGTCCTCGGAAAAACAGAAATTCCTGGCCCTCCCATTGGGTTATCTTCCCAGTTGGAAGTGAGAGCTGGATCCTCCGCATCCACTCTCCTCTATTGTCCCCCAGCTCAGGATTTGGCCCATATAGTTATTGTTGGGAGACATAGGGGAAAAGGGGGACTTTCTTAGACCCAACCTATCTGCCAATGAGTGTGTATGGATGCAGTTAAATGCCTGGTCCCATTAAAGACCACAACAGGGTTAAGTGGGAAAGAGGGGACATTTAGGAAAGTGAAGAGGAATTTCCTTAGGGTGTCCGGGAAGAGCACCTGCCTGTGACAGACTGAGGTGCTCTCAATACTCACCAGGCACAGCAGGATTGGAAGAAGGGGGTGAGGAAGAAGATGCCCAGATAAGGGTCCATGTGAAATATAAAATCCAAATAAAGAGCGAGAAAGAAAATCCTAAAAAAAAAAAACTTGGGTACCACCACCACCAGAGAAAAGGAAAAAGAAAAAAAAAGAAAAAAGAAGAAAAAAACCCCAACAAAATTAGGGAAGGGATGGAGCTATTTTCCACCCGGCAGTCCTGGTGTGATGAAGAGGCGTATGCCCCCTGAATCTCAACTTCTGTGAAGGGTAACCAAAGTAAGAGCTAAAGGGGGTTGGTGAAATGGAGCCGCAGAACTTCCTAAGAAGAGATTATCTACTTAATTAAAGATTTTTTTTTCCCTAAGTCCTTCAGCCAATCAGGACTCAAGTGCCAGAGAGAGATTGAACTGATGAAAAGAACACCCCAGGTTCCTCGAAGACAAATGCATCACGAAAGGGATAAGAGGGAGGGAAAAGGGGAAAACAAAAAAAAAAAAAAAGAAAAAGAGAGAGAGAGGGAAAGGGATAAAGAAAGGGACAGCAAATCCCTTAAAGTAATCACTAGATTGAATCTCCACCAGCACTGCCCTGCCTCTTCATCCCCTGAAAAGGCAACTGGAAGGGCTGCTTTCAGTGTGCCCTCGCCTCCTCCTGCCTTATGTCGCTGGGGCTGGAGTGCACTGGGTGCTCTGGGATGGGGTTTTGGGTTCGTGCTGCCCATGCCCGCTGCTTGGAGGCCATGCAGTGTGCTTCCAGGAGAAGGCTGGGAAAGAGATATGTGAACATCACCTCTGCCTCAGTCTCCCCCTGGAGTTTAAGGAGAATCAGGACCAGCTCCCACGTCCACCTGCTCCTCCTTCATCACAGTGACCTGGTCTTTCTTCCCACCTCCTGTTTGCAACATGCCGCTCTCACTCCAAGAGGAGGGCCTCCAATTAAACCTCATACCTCCTTAATTTTTTTACTTGTGGGGTTTTCTATGAAGTCTGTGGTAGGAGGTCTTTGGTTTGGGAGAGTCAGTGGTTGCTCAGTGAGGGCTTATCCCAGCCCAAGAGCTGCTGGAGCTACTTAGAATTGCATCCAACCTGTGTCTCCTGGCCACATGGGACATCCCACTGCCCACCACAGTGACTCTGACCTGCCCTAGGTCAATAGGACCAGAAGTGCCACCCTGTCCAAGAAACATAGAAACATTTTCTCCATACTGTGGACATAATCAGGTAAAATGTGGGCCGAAACCAGTCAAGCTCATTTCACACGGGGTGTAGCTACCAGGTGGAAGGGCTGGACCAGGGCAGGATTTGAAGGGAAGCAAGACCCCCCAAGCTGAGCCATCAGGCAGGGCTGGCTGGAGGCTGAGCTTTGCTCAGGGCCATCTCAGGTGGACAAAAGTCCCTCCCAGGTGGCACAGTCTCGTGGATGGAAACCTGACCAGCAGAGATTTGCTCTCAGCTGGACTTTAGCCATCCCACACCAAGACTGGTTCTGCCTGAGGCAGGAAGCTCTGACCAGGTGCATTTGGAGCACAGCACACAGGGCACTGCTGGCAAAACACTACCTTTACCCCAAGTGCTGCCCACCCAAGCAGCAGAGCCCCTCACCCTGAGGGGCTGGGCTGTTTGCAAGCACCTAGGTGAGGAGAAAATGCAGCCACCAGCAATTGATCCCAGGGGCAGCTGTGCCTCCCAGCTGCATCCTATTACAGCAAAGCTGACGGTATTTGCACTAATTAAAGCCCCAACTCCTGTAGCTGCGAGCATTTTAGAAATCAAGACGTTACGTAAGCTGATAAAAACCTTGGAAATTTATCTAGTAGAAGATAAAAACCCAGAAACTGAAAGGTGAGGGAAATAAGCCCTTATTTCTTTCTCTATTATCATGTTTTATATTGAAATAGAAGTTTAATGCTGTGATGTTTAGCCCAGTTTAATGGTTTTGGTGGCCTAATTCAAGTACTGGGGGTGTCTGTGGTCTCCCTGCAGAAGAGCAGTTGCAGAGGCTGATGCTGCCCCAGGGGCTGCAGAGGGGCTGCCTGCCCCGTGGGGGCTCAGCCCCACCAGGGTGTTGGTGGTGGGATGTAGGGAATGCTGCCACTCTGCGCTTGGCATTTACTTCTGTTGGCAGGAAGAACAATTTCCAGTTGTTTCTTGTAAATCTCCAAATGTCTGTTTCAGGACTCTCAAACTGGAGTTTTCTCATTCCTCCGCTCCAGCAGCAACAACAGCGTTTTGAAATCGTGCAACACTTCCGACATGTTTTGGCCAGCTGAAAAGGAAGGACACTGTTGGGTTTGCTGGGGTGAGCTATTTTTGTTTATTCCAAGACAAATTAAGTAAGTGGATAGCAAAAATAAGGAAAAAAATAATTGTAGGTGGATCCAAAATAAAGAGGAGGAATTTATTTTGTTATTAGCTGTTATAAGAGGCAGGCCAGCCTTCCTCCAAGCTCACAGAAGCACCAGCAGCGCCAGGGTGTTTCAGAGCCAGCAGCCTCCCCAGTCAACTTCTAATTTCAATTAAATGCAATACTCACTTTCCTGGAAACAGGCATGTTTTTCAAGCCAAAGAGGCTGGAGGCGAAGCCTGAGACAAAACTGTCCCAAACACATTTCAAAGCACTTAATTACAGCTCTCAAAGGCTGTTTAATAGACAATATGAGGTACTACCTAAAGAAATAGGATGCAAAATTGTTTTACAATGTTCCTCAATTTTGTTATTGTTACTGACAAAAGCTCTGTAAATTTTCTAAATAGGGCCCAGAGAGCTTTAAAATACATTTTGGGGCCAGAAAGACTGGTATATTATCCCATCTGACCCATTGGCCAATACAGATCTCTACTGACCTTTGCATTGAGTGCTGTAATGTGTGTTTGACTATTTGCTCATCTCCCAGAACAGCAGACAGGGTTTGAGGACAACAGGAGATAGAGAACCTACCACCATCTGTGGTAATTTGTTCCAGTTTGGTTAAAAAAAAAAAAAAAAAACCCAAACCAAGACATTACTATGTCTAGGTTTAATTTCCAGACTACAGAGCAGATCCAAAATGTCTTTAAAGACCTTATACAAGGAGTCACATAAGGAGTGAAAAATAAAGCCTCTAATGCTCTTTCTGCCTTCTACCCTGGTACCAATCTAACTGATGGATATGAAAAACGCGGTTAAGAAGCAAGTGTAAAAATTCCAAGTATGGCTTCCAGATATCTCATAAATTTCTTGGTGTCAATGCAAAGTGCCCAAATGACAGGTTTTTTTAAAAAACAAAATGGCCATTTAAAAGGTCAAGAAGGAATTTGAATTCTCTTATTTTAAAAGTTATGCCAAAGGTATAACATCAAAATAAAAACAAATTTATCTCCTCTAGGGAGCATGCAGACTTCAACCTTGAAAAAGTTGAAAACGCCTCAGGAAGGTCCAGCTTCCCAGTGTGGTAAGCAGATTTCAACTAACTTGACTGCAGCTTTGCCTTTTGCACCTACTAAATGCAGCTTCAATAGTCTCTCATGTTCTCAAAACTTCCCCTAGCACCCCAAGAAAGTCTAAGTGTTGCTTGCAATCCTGTACTGAACACGCCCTGTGCTATTTTGCTCCTACAGTCAAGTGGTTCCAGAAACTAAGCCAGACAAAGGCTGGGGAAATTTAATAGCTTTTATTAGATCGATTGCGACGCAGTTGAAGAACAAATATGGGTTTTGAGATTTTTGGCTCTGAAAAGACAGGAAAGGTGCTACCCAGAAGCCTATCTGTTTATCTTCTTTTTTAGCTATATCAACCTGACATTGTGCCATTACAGACAGTATTGACACACCAGGACACGCAAATGGCTGCATGACCTGTTCACTGGAAGCTTGACTTTGTAACCTTTGTGTTCCCTAACGCTGCTCTCTGCATGGGTGACGCACGCTGAGCAGCCTCCTGTAAGGTCTGCTTGTGCATTACCAGTGTTGATGTAACCTCCCATTTGCAGGTTCTCCTCATGGTTCACGCAGGGACAGCTCAGGGGATCCTTGCCTACCGCAGCAAACTGTGTGACTGCACACATCCACTACACACCTCATAGGAGGTGACTTCTGCCAAACTGTGGGAAAGGCGGGAGGGTCAGATGTTTAGGCTGTTCTTCAGTTGGTGGTGCAAAGCTTAAGGTGTGCAGAAGAAACCAAGAAGGTTATTTCATGACAGAACGGACAGAAATATTGTAATGGCTCTAGAGGGTTTGTTCAAGGCATTTTTCACCTGCAGCTCTCAAAGTGTGTCAGCAAAACAGCTCCCCCACTTTTCTCATTTTACAGGATGCAAAACTGAGGCTTGGGGGCAACTGTTTGGGGATAGATTCAGCCTCTTGTGCCCTGGGCTGGCCCCAGCCTCCATCTGACTAGTCTGATATTCATGGCAGCCGGTTGCAAAGGTCTCTAGGGAAACATCCTCTTTAGCCACAGTACACAGAAGTTGGCCATGCCTTAGAGCAAGTGAGCTTAGAGTACTTTAAAACCTCCAGTTCATCCTTAGCCTGGACTACGATGACTCCTTCATTACATGTTCTCAGTTACAGTATTAGAGGATATTCCCTCTGAATGGGCTTGACTTGCCATGGCTCATGCTGTGTTGGCCAAAAAAAGTATTTCTTTTGAGAGTCCAGAAAACAAGTATGGCTGAGGACTGAGAGGGAAAGGGACAGAAGTGCTGAGAGGTGAGGTATCTGAGGATGAAAATCAAAGGAGAGTGAGGAGGTGGTGTGACATTAAAGGGCAAGCAGGATCAGCTTGGAGAAGAAGGACTGTAAAGGTGGGAGGGAAATTATGTATAGCACTCCAGGAAGGTGTAATTAGGATGAGCAGGACTGAGCAAGTCAAAGCACATTCCTGGCTGGCTGGCAGGAGGTGAGATAACCCTGGAGGTGAGAGGGACCATAGTGAGCTTCCAAGTCTAGCAACATACCCTGGCTGCTTGCCAGCCGCACCTCTCTCCTGACCCTTACACGTGGAAGGAAAGCCAGGCTCTCATGTGCACCAGCAGCTACAGGGCTCCCAGCATGGCCCTTTGGGGACCAGGAGCCCAGGCCACGTGCTACTGATCATCCTGGACACAACCCCCATCCTTCAGAAAGCCTTGCTTGGGCCACCACAGACAAGCTCAGGGTCACGGGGAGTAAATGTCATGGGCATCAACACAGGAGGCTCTGCAAAAGGAACCTCTCTTTAGCAACCATGAGGGCTCTGCCTCTCAAGGGGAAAATGTGCTTGTCCCCTGCACCTGAAGACTTGGCGCATGGGAGAAAAAAAAAAAAAAAAGAGAGGAAAAAGGTAGAGAGATCCTTCTGTACTGGCCAGAAGGATTAGTAGCTGGAGGGGGAAAGGACTATGGTTTTGAAAGGTGTGTGGAGCTCAGTGGACCAGAGGATGAGGCTGGTAAAGCTGAAAGATGGCTCAGCAGCGTGGTGTACATAATTGATAGCTTGGGTCTTTGGCAGACCTGAGGAAACCAAGAAAAATCTACATGGGAGCTGCTTAAATGGGTCCGCTGTTGCACCAGAGACATACATTTTGTTTCCTTTTCAGGCTCCCTGTGCTCCCCTCAATACTATTATTATCAGGAATATTTGGAAACAAACCCACATTTCAAACTGAACAGAATTGAGCCTTTTTATTAAGAAAGCTGCCCAGTGAACATGCTTTGATCTTTTTTAACTGAAACGGTCCGCGAGCTCTGCAGGAGCCGTAAATAGCTCCAGCTGATTTACAACTGGATATCCCTCACCCAAGCGATTTTGCTCTGCTCTAGTGCAGACAGGCTGATTCGAGTCCCTTTTGTAGCGCAGACAGGAGGAGGTTTAACTGAGGGTTTTACACAATCCTCTCATCTTTTTAATCTCTAATTTGCTACGCGGTCTAATGACTGTGCAGTGGCATACGTAGCTCTGGATTACCCTGTAATTTGTCCCTCTGGAGAGCCAGCTCCCAGTTTCGCAGCCGGCAGATGGTGCTCCCGGCTCGGCGCTGCTGCTGAAGAGCATCCCTCGACCACTGGTGTGCAGGGAAACGCTCTTGTGCTGAGCATCGCCAGGTCCAGCACGGACAAAAGGCTCCGTAGGGGATCAGGGCTTAAAAAAATCGCCTCTCCTCCTTCTTCCCTCTCCAGAGCAAGCACCTTGAGGCCTCAGTGTGGGCTAAGACCAGAGGTGATCGTGGATGGTTCAGCATGCGCCGCAGTGGTGCAGAGTTGCTGGCGGCTGTGCCCGCGGGCAGAGGGCCAGTGGTGCCCTGACGTGAGCTCTCTGCCTTAGCGCAGCGCAGGCCATCTGCCACTCGTGTGCCGCAGCACACTGCCCCGTGGGCCAGCCACTGTGGTAGCCACACACTGCCCCGTGGGCCAGTCGCCACTCATGTGCCACAGCATAAGTCTTCTACTGACACCTGGCCTTGGTTTGGGAAGGATCTGGTGCTCATCAACCCCCAGCAGGGAGAAGGATGTAAAGCCAACAGGCCTGTAAACAAAGTTTACAGCCCTAACAGGCCCTAGAACAAATCCTAAGGTCAGGGACCTGCAAATCTGGCTTAGTTCTTTGCCCTAACACAGTGGTAAGAACTGCACTGGCATAATCCCAGTGATGTCCTTCCTCTTTGCCTACAGATGACTAACGTGACTAACCCTCAGCATTTACCCGGAATGAGTCAAGCCCGCAAAATCATGAGACTGGCTTGAAAATAATACACAGTGGAAGCTATTTGCGTCCAAGCCTTTAAGGTACTCTTGGGGCTTGTTTCCTCTGGAATTGGCAGGGCTGGGAACATGCTGTTCTCTGTCATGAAAGGCAAGCTGAGAGTCTTGGGCTGTGGGCAACTGGGCTTTCCGATGAACACGGAATGTCAAAAGGCTTGCCATAAATCACAGGAGGTAGCGAGGCTGAGAAGGAACGTAGGACACGTCTGTGTCAACCGAAACTTGCTGAGTGTGGGTCCTGGCTGTTTGCCTGAGAGATCTCATGCGTTCAGTGTTCGTACATTAAAATACTGGACTTTTTTTTTTTCCTCTCTGTCTTATCTTGGCCTTCAGTGTGTTACTTCTTGCTACTTTTCACCTTGGGAGAGGCTGAATTTCAGTGGTGAGCATCGGATCAGCCCATGGGGTGCTATGGCTCCCTGCAAGCTGTAAGGAAATCTGAATCATTTCCCAATAAAACCCAGAGCTCAGGATCTGGCTCCAGCATTCCCCAGTGTCATCTGCACTGACTGGGACCATCTCTTCTGCCAAAATTGCTAGTCATTCCCAATAAATGGTGGTGATGATGAGCTTGGAGCCTGGCAGCCAAGATGAAGAAACAGCTCCAAGATGGTCAGGGTAAACTGGCACCACTAAATCTATCAGCAATCTTTTGCAAACGTTGACAGAGCCAGAATCCAGTTTCCTGTCAAAATCTTAAGCAGGAGGCATTTTTATTGATGGTTATTGGAAAAAAATTTGGGACACTCTGTTGTTGGACAACCCTGACCTCTTCTACAAGTGTCCAAGGAAACAGGCTGCTGCATAAAGGGTAGAGCAGCGTAAAGCAGCATTTCTGTTGGTCTGCTGGGGACAAGCCCCTTGGCTTTCATACTGTTAGCCTGGACAAGGTTTCACCACTCATGAGGGCCACCACAAAGAGGTGCTTTATTGAAGCATAACACTCTCTGAAGGAGGTATCTTTTTTCCTGTCTAATGGGACCAGACATTCTGGTTAAAGGCTGACTGTGGCCTGATCAAGATTTTCCACTGAGCCCTAAAAAACAGAGACCCAGAGAGTGAAGCAAAGAGAAATGTGGCTAGAAATAACAACATTTTTCTGAGTGCCACTGTTGAAGCACAGATAGGAAAGGGGGCTTCATGTTCGTCAGGTCCTGCTGCGGGGAGTCAATGCGTGACGGCGAACTTTGTTCTGGCCGGTTACGTTCTTTTGTTACAACCGATAGCAGTCAAGCTTGCTTTTTATGAATGTTTTACAATGTCATCCTTATCTGACCTCCATCACTGCAGCATCCCAGGACATGGTCTACTGCAACCTCTCAGTACACTTATGAAGTGTCAGCCATTAACTAGGGGCTGGTAACTGAGGCATGATGTGGATAATGACTTGCCTAGACTCAGGCAGCAAGATAGTGTGTCATATGATATATCAGACCAGAGCATAGCCTGCTACTAGGGAGAGGAAGACAGGGCAGAGGGTACCCCTATGACATGGCTGGACACCCTGGCTTCTGGCCAGAGGTTGCTGGGGACTGAGACCCAGTACACTGGGATGACACCACATCAGGAGAAAATGAGGACCCTGTATAACATCAGCTCTTCCCAAACATCAGAGTTTATATGGTCACCTGCATCTGGTCTCAGAATGAAAATCAACAGCAATGTTTGCACTGGTTTGACCTTAACAAATACAAAGTAGGAATGAACCCTATGTCTAGAGGACAAAGCGTTCATTGCTGCCCCAAGAGAGAATAAGGCAAAAAACCCCAACTGCCACCACATTAGAAGAAACTAACATTCATATTAATCCATCACTGGATGGTATTTTCTGGAATGATGTACTTCAGGTAGTTTTGTCTTACCCACTGCCACTGTGAAAGATGTGCTAACTCACTTTCTGCTATCAGATTTCACTGCAGTACCTGTTTGGAAACAGAGTCCCATCCTTCCTTCCCCAGGTTTTCAGAAATATGCCAACACGTTTCAGACCTCATGCCACCAGGGCGAGCAAAGAGGAGTATGTAATGCACAGCGGCACTGAAGACACCAACCTCATGCACATTTCCCCGGCAGTTCTCTCCCCAACTCAGGGATGCTGACGGTGCCTCAGCTCTTCCTTCAGCTAATAACGCACACTGTGCACTCTGTGAAGGGCTGTTTTTATGAGCACCACAGGGTGTGCTGATAGATGATTGCACATGACAGGAGTCACTCTTACAGCCACAGTCTGCCTGTTGTTGCCATGTCCAACGCCTTGTATGCAGCTGCTAAACAGCTCTTACCCGCCCATGGTTTGTAACCCGAGGAAGAACAAAATGTCCTCAGGAATTAAGTGTGGCTTGTTTCTGGGAGGCTTTTTATTATGAATATTTACAGACTCTATCATTCATTAGTAGGTGCTGATGCTAAGAGGAGATAGCAGATCCCACTTAGGACAAAGGGACTCCTAATTCCAGCTCAGCCTTTGACCATGGATAAATTATTCCTCTTTCATATGCCTTAGTCTCCTTCCCCATTCAAGTGTCTACTTACAGTGTAAGCTTTTGGAGACAGTGGGTATCTCCCAGCATGGGTTTGTACAGCACCACGGAGACCTTGATCTTGATGGCAGCCTTTACTCACTATCTTAACAGAAGCATCAAAGTCTTTATATGAATTAATTTACCTGAACAATCCCTTGGCTATAATGACTCTAGATCATCTGTGTGATAAGAAGTGATAGAAGAAAGTGTGTGTATGAAACCACTTTCTGGGTTTGCAGTGACTGAGTGTGTAACATCAAGGTTGTGAGTGGAGATGACTACTCTCTCAAGGGGCAGCACTGCACCTCAGACACAATGTGTACAGTGTCTCCACTGCCTGCTAGAAGCTGCCTTCTCTTTGGGAAAAACAAGTCAACTCCTGGTCTTGGATGCCAAAGTGCGATTTTGTTGCAATTGTGGTGGTTCTCTGCAGAGAGCAACTCCTTAGTGAGCAGGGCTAATAGCACACCGGCACAGAATGTACTGGTACCTTCCTGACAAAGGGGTACCCTTGACCCATCTGAAGAGGGAGCAAAAAGCAGAGGTTTGAGGAGACTGGACCCTCCAGTCCCTTTTAATTTTTAATTGCACACTAGAAACACCACAGGAGGTAGGAGGTATCAAGTTCATAAGAGAAACTCTTTTGACTAAAAAAAGCCTTACATTTTACGTAAGATGTTATGTCGTCTTTCCATAAATAATATGAGGACCACTAATACTGCCTCACCTGTCATTAAGAGAGTCAACTTCCTATCTTGCATGGCAGAAGAGCAGACCCCGCTGTGCACCTCGACTCCAGTGGTGTCTTCCAGCGTTGCTGGTCTGCAAGGAGCAGATCTGTGTGGAGAGAGAGCACACAGAGAGAGACTATTTCATTGGCTTACTTCCTCTCTTGATCAAGACATCAGTTGGTCATCCAAAAGACCTGGAGGTGTTTTTCACTGTGCTTCCTCAAGCCTGTCTTGTGCCTTCTATGTCTCCTCTGCCCCAACTTAGCAGACCTACATCAACACTGTGCAGGATCTTTCTGGCGACACCATGCATCCTGAAGCAACAGTGAACCTCTGTTCCTCATCTGCCAGCCAGTTTCTAATCCAAGCCTTGCTATTTTTATCTGGTTAGGATTTCTTCACTCCCTTAATAAATATATAATCTGTCACTCTATCAAATGTCTGGCCAAAGGCAACGCGGTTTGCAATCATTTCTGGCCATACCGGCTCAGAAAACAACTGACTAATCAAATGTATCTTGTTTGCTAAGTTGACTCCAATAGCAAAGTCTCCTTTCAGAGGAAGGATCTGCATATCAGGACTCTGTCAGCATTTCCACCAAACTGGGGATCTCTTCCCCTTTCTCTCCCGAAGCAACTGCATTAATGATGTAGCAGAGGAGAATTCAGCACTGTCCTACCATGTCCACCATCTTCCCCATGCACTGAAGGAGCAAGCATCCTACATGTCACAAGGCAGGTTGTAGGACCTCCAATAAAATCTCTCAGTCCTCGAAGATCTCTGTCCTCAATGTCCTAGCAAATGGGAACAGTGCCCACTGCCATGTGCTCTCATGATCTCAGCCCTGATGTGTCCTACATGGGATACCTCTCAGAGAGAGCTGAGTGAGTCTTCTGGTTTGAACCACCAGCAGACACCGCTGGGGCTTCATCTGAGCTGAGTCAAAGCACACACATTCACAATGTGCCAAGCCCTATGAAACACGGAGAGGGTGGTCCCAGATACGTTGTTTGTAGCATCAGCTAAATGGTAATTTGAAGCTGTTCTCCCTCTCCCTTTCCTGGGTTATCTTGAGAGTACTAAAGCCAGAATTCCCAAGGAACTAGCAATTACTGGCAAGTTTGCAAGAGCAGAACTCAGAAACATGTAAGGGGGAAAAAAAAAGAACAGCCATAAAACTGCCCTCTGAAAACTGAGTGCTTCACAGTATCCTTGGCAGTATTTTCAAAATCACCTTCTGCATATGTAAACCTTGGGTTGGATGTCCCCCGTGCAAGGCTAAGGTGGTGGATCACTTCCCTATGCTCACTCAAATATGTTAATAATTTTTTTTCCAGGCAGAGTTAGGGGCACAGCCTGCGCGTTTTGGAGTTTGTACTGAAATTAGCACAAGCTTGTAATTTCTCTGCTGAGGAAAAGTGGACTGACCCCTTCTGGGGAACCAAGCTGAGTCTCAGTTGTGCCTGCTCCCCCTTCCAGGTGGGGAGATTGGTGGAAGACGGAGGGCAGCTGAAAAGTGGGGCTTTCCTATAAAAAGACCTTGCTGGAACAGGAGCTTCTGGAAGGTAATTTGTGGGGGATGAGTGTGTAGGATGTTGCTGATGTTATGTGCTAGGAAAACGGGCTGCAGCAAAACCCTAGCGCAGGTTTAGCGTTAAGCCTCAGAATGTCTGCTCGTGGTTTAGGCAGTTGTTTAAGGCTAGTAAAGCAGCTGCTAGAGAAAAGGGGAAGCTGATGTTTTTGGAAACTTGCTATTACAACCGGTACTACGTAGGGGAAGGGGAGCAAAGTAATGCATGGGCTGCTTGCAGAAAGAAAACATGCTTTGTTGGGTAGGGAGTTATCTTCTGCAATTCTCCCTTGTTTCCATCTCTTTTCTGCAATTAGGTTTGCTCTGAGTAGTGTGAAGGAGAAGCTTTTATGCTCTAACACTGGGAATCTGAAGCGATCCTGAGGCTACAGGGCCTATGTTTCTGACAGCTTATAGTCCCCTGCCCTTGAGGAAAGCAGTGCCTTTGTCCCTGGCCTTACATGCAATGAAGGCTTGTGAAATTCCCTCTTCTGATGATGATGTGGTAGTCTGACCTCCTGTGTGGCATTTCTCTGCTTGTTGCTGGGATACCATCAGGGTCTAGAAGCTAATGAATTAGTTTTGGGAACATAGTTGCTATTTTAGGTGCTTTTGTGCCCTCTTTCAGAGACACAGGAGAGCTTCCTTTCTCAGGTCTCTGAATAACTTAATCGTCTATCTGTAGGCTCTTCCTTATGCCAGAGCAGGTCTGTGTGTAGGGGCTTTTTGGCCAAGCCAGGAATATTTCTCAGCCGATGACCTTGCAGACACTGGACTGGAGGGGCAGAGATCAGGAGGTGTCATCTGAGGAGCTGGAGGCTGAGGCCACACTTCGATGAGGTCTGTCTCTGAGCTGCTCTCTTGGTTGGGTGATTTCAGCCTTAGCGGGTGTTGGTGTGCTGGCAGTGCCTGATCAGGTCATTTCACTTAAGTAACCCCTTGCTCCTCCCATGTCAGAGAGCGTGGGGTGTGCATCAATCAGCCAGATTGCTTGTTGCCTGGCATCAGTCTTATCACCCATGAAGTTTACTGTTCTCTGGTTTCTGTGGTCAGCCAAAGATTCAGCAACTCTGGTGCTTGCAGACAAACAGAAAATCTGGCACTTTTGCTAGTGTGACCATGTCTCTGCAGTGGTTGGCAGAATGTCCTGTCTGAGGGGAAAATTACAGACGTTTGATCTTCAAACAATGTCCATAGGGAATCTTGCTAGATCTGAACAGCTATCGTACCTCCTCTGATAGCTGAAAAGCAGATATCCTAGCTGAAAGGCTTCCAGTGGCTATATCCTCTGTTGTTTCATCACTAAGCAAATAAAACAGTTGCATACCTTTATATTACTTAATGATGTCAAATTTTTAAAAGCATTTTGATCTGAAATCGACCTTTTTTTCCTCCATCTGCAAAAAGATCTTAGGCAAGAATGCAGAATCAAATAGGCCTTGGGACAGTTCAATACCAACTTATTTGCCAAGCCTGTGGCCATCTAGGACAGGTTCAATTACTCCTTTAATGGGTCCTGCAGTATCACATAAGCTTCATCAGGGTTGTGTTGCATAAGGCTCAGTGAGGTGGGGATTAGTCCTTCTTGCGAAGAAGGAGCAAGAGGGCATGGCTGAGGCTGCTCAGCTGGTCAGTGGCAGAGTGGGAATGAGCATTCAAACTTCTTGAGCCCCAGTCCAGTTCATGTTTCATGCACGGAAAAAAACCCAAACCCAACAAAACAATTTTATCTTATGAGACTGACAGTGAAAGGGGAGCTGGGAATTTCTACCCAGCTGGTGGAGGAGCTGGTATGTTCACCTTGCTGCTCAGACCACAAACACTTCTCCAAGGGGAAGGAGTGGATGTCACTGGGGTTTAACTTCAGTAGGTGTATTGCTTAACTACTCGTACAGGTTCTCCCACCCACTCCACCTGCACTGTAATTAACTCCTGAAGTGATGGGATTTAATCTTAAGGTTCTTGCTGGCTCCTCTCTGACAAGTCTGGTGACACAGCCTTTGGAGAACTCTCACTTGATACCCTATGGCTTTCTAAATGCCACCCTGTCAGACAGAGGTGACATCTGCATGGGTTGCTGGCAGCAGCGGTTTGTAAGTTTTAGAGGGCACTGGAGCCATGCCATCAGCTACTCTCCTTGCTGATGCACAGGGGAAGGTAGAGGGAAAGGCATGTTGCTTTCTGAAGTAGGAAGGCTTCTGCTTGAAGCATGGGAATTTGACAGTGTTTTGGCACTGGCAGAGAGGACTGGAAAGGAGTCTCTTTAGCTTTACAGTTGCTGACATCCCACGGGCTTTCCTTGAAGTCTGAGGCAGAGGTGGAAGTGTCAAAACTAAACAAACTTTTCAGGACTGTCTCAGCAGGATTGACATTACCTGTGTTTCAAACAGATGAAAGAGCGAAGAGGGGAAAAAAAGAAAGCAAGCTTTGAGAGCCTTTGAGTGAGTAAAAATTAATGACTGATACCATTACAGCAGAGCTGTGCCAGCTCACTTTTCCCCTGTTCTTTGATCACACCCAATTTGGCTTCTCTTAGAGGGGCATTAAACAAATTCAGTGGCTGTAGGCAATGTGTAGGCTCAGGAGGTCCCTCAGGCTGGGGGATCTTCTTTTGCCCTCGGAGTGAGGTGCTGGGCACAAAAGCAAAGTATTTCATTGTCTGCCCGAGTGGTGACAGGAGGAAGTCAGCTGCCGACTGCAAATGTTTGCTGACCACAGCTCACTGCGGGCGCCAGCTCTGGCTGCCTGAACCCAGAAAGCTCTCCATGCCAGGACCTCATCAGTGATGACAATGGCAAGCAAGGAAAAAAAAACCCACTAGAAAAACTCTGCTCCATGTCTTAATAAATCATGATGTTGCTGATATCAGTGTGCTGGGACTGAAGGAGTTACTGGAGACAACAGGAAATACGCTCACCTAGCAGAAAGTTTTGCTTGAATGGCGTTTTAGTTAGGTATGTGTTAGCACCGTGCTTGTGACCTGACCGCTCACAGAGGTCAGGTGAGCATGTGAAAATTCAGTGATCAAGGCTAGAACACTGCCAGAAATTCTGGAAGGAAGTTTCACCTGTCAAAGCCTTTGCTTCTTTAGTTTAATAATTTCCATCATGTTTTGGACAGATGGTTTTGAAAATATAACCTGGTGTCAAGAGGCTGCATTTGATTCTCAGCTTGCCATGAATACTTTGGGCTGCCTCTTGAAAGGCACTTCTGTGCCTGCATCTGTATATGGAGGTTTGCCTCTTGGGTTATAAACTCTCTCTAGGTTAGCAACTGCTTTTATGTGCAAGACAATGTCATCTGGTTCAAGCCTTTCAGCACTTACATGGAAGGAGTGCTTCACAGAGGATAAGGCTGTTGGTAGTTATTAAAACTCCAGATATAATCTGACTGTTCTTCTACAGGCCTCTAAGCATCTGCTGTGGGCTGTGGTTAGTCAGAGGACACTTTTGGTCTGACTCAATAAAGGTAGTTTTGTTGCAATAGTTATTCAAACAACCTCATGTTCTTTTTATAGATGGAGAAATCCGACTGCTCCTTAAGTGTAGGTACAGACTTGACAGCACTGCAGAGATGGGAATGCAGGTTACCTGGAGGCAGATTGAGGGGGAGGCTTATAAGAGACAACGTTGTGGGTCTCATTTTTCTGTGGCAGTGTGACTTGCAACACGTTGTTTTTCTGCATTAGAAGTGCTGAGTCTGCACAGTTCCTCTGGACATCACTGGCAGCCATGAGGCATCACCTACGGAGATGCTCTAGAAAACTAGCACACTCGAGCGACAGCCCATGTCTGTAGGGTGACTCAGTGGCAGAGTTGCGTCTGCCAGTTCATGGTCCCAGCCACGCACTGAAGCATGCAGAGGAGACAATGTGTGGGTGACGGAGCAGACAGTGGTTAGATGGGTCTTACGTGGGACCTTCTTCTTTTGCACAGATCTTGTCTTTACAAACACTCACGTGGTTCCTGCCAAGTCCCTCCACAGGGCTGGATCTCCTACAGCACATTTCAGGAGTAGGAACATATTCCCCACAGCCACCAATTTCATCTGGCAAGCAGTGGCAGGGATTTCAACAAACCATTTCATGGCTAGTAGTTTATTTGGTCAAAGCAGCTGTCCTGTGTAACACTGCCTGTCCTAGGTGGGTCTGCAGGTCCCATCATGAAGAGATATGAGTGCCGCACTCTCTTTAGCACATTTCTATCAACCAGGTGGCATAAATTCATTTTTCCTTGATAGGGGATAGTGTTAGGGGAAAACACAGATTGCAACCACTATTTCTTAAAATATCTTTTATTCATTAGCTGCTGTTGTTAATATAATCAATGTGTTATTAGTAATAGCAGGTAACTATTCACATAACACACCACTCATTCATATTCACTTATTAGCTGGAGCAACTGCTGAGACGCCAACCCTAACATGCACACTCCAAAGCAGATGGTCATCCTGACGCACCAGTGGCTTCTAGGTAGGTCTTCAGAAATTCCTTCAGAGGGCACTTTGTTTCACCATCTGTATACATAACACTGTAGTCTTCAACTGTGTAGCGCAGCCACTGCCCTCCTGGGTGTGATCCAAATTATACAACTTGTTGTAGATGCTAATGTGTGCTGGCACCCTTGTACAGCATTAGACTCTGGTGGTCCAAGTTTATCAGTTCTTGCAAATTCATCAGAATTACTTGTCTCCAAGTAATTCCCAGTCCCTGGGAAACTTTCACCTAATACCTTCTTATAATTTATTTTTCCTGTCTTTGGCCTGTGATGTTTTCTGGTAACTATTTCTCTATCCAAATCTATAGAAACATACAGAATTTAAACATACAAAGAGGGCTTTTATAATACTAGGAGGTAGTGCTTTACTGGAGTGGTGGAATATATATGTCCTTGGCAGAGTACATGATGTTGTAGCATGAGATGGGCTCGAATTCATGTGGAATACGCTTGATCAATAGCTGAATGGATCAGTACTTGGACACACTGACACCATCATCTTTACATGGATGGAGTCGACTTTTGTCTACTCTGGTCCCAGAGCCTATACGGGACACACCCTGACTCAAAGGAAAGGCTCCCTGTCACAGTTCTCCTTTGTGTTTTGCAGACTTTTGGGGGTCCCTCCCTCCTTTGCTGTTGCCTGGATCTCTCCACCCATGGTGATGCAGTTCCCTTCCCACTTTAAAGCCTGTGCTTGGGCTTGTGACCAACTGTCTGACCAATCTTCCTGTCTCCCCTTTCAACCAAAACTATTCAGTTATACTCTTTGGAGATGTACAAATATGAAAGAAGTTCAGGTAGACCAATTCCGGTTCCTGTTTTTTAATAGTAACCATGGACTTTTGTCCTGTGCCAGCATTTCTGTCTTCAGGTCACTCCTAACACTTTACAGACTTGGATCTGGACATGCAGAGTTTTTTCCTGGTGATCCAGCAATGGCCTCCTCCCGTATCTGTGCTATAATGTGCAGCTGCCCAGTCTGGTGATGAACAGAGTTCCTTGAAGACTCAAGAAGGGTTAAGAGGAGCACTGTAGCTGCACAGCACCTGGCAGCTAGCAAATTACATCTCTGCCTTATACGGGAACGTAGCAAAGCGAGATGTCCCAAGCTTTCAAACCAGGGGAGAGCTCTCTGGGATCTTAGCCATATGGCATGCTGCACTGGTTACTCGTGAATAGGTTCGCTTGGGGCTTTCCTATACATGTGGTTAATGAGATAGTCTACTCCTTCAGCAGGTCTCAATTAGTCTGGCTCCTTTGTGAGCAGCACTGGCTCAGTCTGGCAGCTTTGCCAATGGTCTCGGTTGGCTTTCCCTGGTTTCACGCAGAGAAGTCTTGGTCTCCTGCTGCTGAAGGAGGAAACACCTTTACTGGCTGCACAGCAAGGGTCTCCCAAGAAGTCTGGGCTGTAGTTGGTGTGTAGCTGGAAAGCCTGAATTTGATGCCAGCCAGCAAGCCTGGAGAAAGGAGTGTTTTTCATCTTGGGTGTCTACAGTGGAGGAAAGTGGTGAGTGCTCTGAAACTTCCTAATTCCAGCCTTGCCTTTTCCTCTCCATGGAGTTTGACCCTCCAAGAGGCTCCTTCCCTGAGCAGCCAAAGTGGCTGGGAATAAGGGTTGTGTAGAGGGACACTGTAATAGAGAAGTCTGTGGGCTCCTAATCACCATTATGTGGGCCTTACGACAGGATCTGAATCAATTACTTCATTTCTGGTGTGGACCATTGGGAGGGTTGTGATGCCATGCTTGACAGCTAGCTGTGTAGCTACTGCTTGTGCCAGTGGAGGTGAGGTTGGCAGGCGTGCAGTTTAGCACACGTTGCATGCCTCTACATTGCTGGCATTGTCTGTTAGGTTTCAAAAGCATTCAGAAGTTGCACACAGAATTAGAAATCAAAAACAAGTGGTGGTTTGTGGTTCATATGCTAAAAAGTATAAACCAGCAGGGAAGCGTGAAAAAGCCAAGCTGAGATGTCAGTAAAGAAGAGTGACTAGCTGTGGTCTTAAGTGCTAAGCAAAGTGCTACAGGTTGTTTCACAAAGCCAGGTTTCTTACCCAGCTTACTAAAGAGCTGTCATTTGGGAAATCAGAGACACATGCAGCCTTTATTGACAGACCATGCTCTGCATGGACTTTGCTGGGGGTTTGCAGTGCCAAATACCTGCTCTTTAATTATTTGTTTGTGTCACTGTGAGAGACAAACTGCCAGCCATGGCAACTGTGCCATTTGTTATCTGTCATGCCCTTAACTGGAATCAGCTCCCACCCCCGTTTCCTTGCTGGCTCAGTCAAACAGCCCTTCAGCAGCCAGGTTATGTCTTACCCTCTGCTGCCGGTTTCTCAGAGATGGCACTCTCATTACTGTCCTGCAGTAGGAACATTTTTGTATTGATGTCCCCATCCCCCCCAACAGGAAGAGCTGGCTAACTGTGTCCTCTCAGCCACGGAAAAGCTATTTCCAAATACAGGAGGGAGGAGGCCAGTAGTTGTAAATCTGAGCTTTTACTGTGAGGTGCTTTATCTGTGCCAGCTGATCTAGTGTGTCAATGTTTTTCACTGAGGATGGGGGAATTTCCTTTAAGGGGGTGGATTATTTTTAAGTGAACTGACTTTCTCAGTGAGGACTGCTCTCTTTTACTGCTGCCCTGGTACGCCCTCACAACCGGGAATAGATTCTTTTCTCCCCAGTAGCCTTTTCCAGAAGGGGAGTGCATTTAATTGGCTAATGTGCTCTGAAGTGGGGTTTGCATGAAAGATGCAGTGCCTGATCCCAGCCTGACCTTACAAATATTTACTATTTGATATGCCTTGAGCAGTCCTATGCATTTAAGCATGCCAGTGAACAACAAGCATGTTTATAAGTATGTGGGTGGTGTACTACCCTTCGTGCTTGAGCTGATGCCATGAGGCCAAGAAAGCTATCTGCCCTACCTCTTGGAGACCAGAGAAGGTTGGGGACTGTTGGCACTGAAATCATACACTCTGCCCAGGCAAACATTTGGGTTAGAAATATCTGTATCTGATAGCCATACGGAAGGGAGGTGTATCTTTATTGTGCAACTAAAGGGCAAAAGAAACTGTCCTTAGCATTCCCTGAACTTAAGAGTTTGCCTGTGCCCTAGCTCTGCGACTGCACGGCTGGGCAGGAGACAGAGAAGGGTTTCTCCAGCTGAACGGAAATCTGTTAGAGCACACCATGATACTGAGGCTGAACAAAAGTAACTCAGCAGGGCAGGGAAAATTCAGCTGATCTGGTTACTGACAAAGACGTGTCAGGCAATTAGTGATCCTTGCAGTATGTCCTGTACCTGCTCAGGTAGAAGAAGCAGCTGACAGTAAACATGCTGCTAAGGAATGAAATGCCAGTTCCCATGGCAGAGGCATTTATTACCAGGCTGTGCTGTTCTGTTAGCTCAAGACATCCAGATGAGTATGCAGGCATAGAACAAACCAGATTATTATGAGAGCTGTACATCAATCCATCAATCATTCAAAAGCATTAAGTATTTAAATGTGCAGTTAGAACTGATTTGAGTCTTCTTGAGAGAAAGAACTGTGCATGCACCTCCTGGGAGAGGGTGCTTTAGTTCCAGTGTTTCAGTGTCTCTCATTGCACAGGCTCTTGGTTCTTGCAAGGGTTTCTGCAGCAGCAAACTATGGGATACTGTTCTGCTGAGGATGGCCTGAGGACCTGCCTTGTGAACCTCATAGAAACAGGAACAGCTGAACTCTAAACAGAGCAGATAAGACAGGTGGTTTCTACCTCAGCCATTTTGTGTTATAACGTCCCTAACCACACTCTGGCTTCCCTATGCTAGATGTGGAACATCTCTCATCCACAGAGCACAGCAGAAAATCTGGGAAGGAGGACAGCAGCATCTGCACGGACTCCTAGAGGATTAGGAGACCTGCCCAGTACCATGTAAGAAGCCAATAGCAGAGTGGGAGTTAAATCAATGCGTTACTGGTGACTCAGACTCCAGGTTGGCCCAGCCCAAGGGGTATAAAACTGCATTATCCTTCTGACCAGCTAAATTCCACGGAGGAATTCTTCTTGACAGCAGAAAACATGGTCATCATAAGTGAAACACTGCCTGAAACAAGCAATATCATCTTAGAGGAGGAAAGAAAGGGGAACAAATGTTCTAGCCATTTTGAAATGTTCTGGTTTGAGTATTTTCATAGCTAAATGCTTCTAGCTTTTGCTTGGAAATGACTTTTCAGCTATATTTGTGTGCAAAGGTGCTGATTATGTGTATTGCGATGGAAGGAGCCAAAATAAAAGAAGAAAGGAAGTAAAGCATTGTTGAGGCTGAAAGACAGAAATGCCTCACAACCAACCAACCAGACAAGACATCTGGGAGATCCTGACTTTTTGTCTGTCCTCAGATAAACCATAAACAACTGGGAAGTCTTTCCTTCAATTTTTCACCTTTCAGGTTTGTTCTGAATCCAAATGAAAGCTAATAGTGATATAGGTAATTTCTGTGAAACAAAAATTTCCATTTTAGCTGCTCCTCTAATACAACCCTTTATGCTCTGCCTGCACATGACTCAGCTTAATTGGAATTGGAGAGGCTAGAGACAAAGAAAAATACCATAAACACAGAAAATAAATCCCACACGGACATTAAAACAAAGCTAGTGCATTGTTAGTAGCGGTTCTAAAGAGCCTTGATATTTCCTGAAAACTCCCATGTGTCCACAGTATCTTCCACAACATCAGTCCCAGAATGTTATGTGGTCATTAGTTCGAAGAACATATTCATTTATGAGTTTGAGATGGGCTTGTTAGTCAGAAGTGGCAAACTGAGTTACAAGCTTCATTCCCAAAGTGTCAGTATTTATTGTGTGCCATCAGACACCTTGATAATTTGATGGCTGGACTTCTCAGAAGCCTGGAGTATTAAAAACAAAGCCTGGAGGAAGTGAACTGGAAAACCTGAAAGGAATGACATGGAGGAATAGGAGCACTGTCTCCAAAGCCGGGTGGGATCCTGGGGCCATGTCCCCATGCTGCAACAAGGGCCATTTGGAGAGCAGAAGTTAGAGCGGGGTAACTACAGTTCCTCATCCCACTGTCCCTGCGTGACAGAGGAAGGTCCATCCTGCCCCATGTCACGCCTCCATCAGTGGCAACCATAGAGGCTGTTTAGGGAGAGCCTGAGTGTGTGTGTGTGGTACATCTCTGCTTTCAGCATCTGGTGATGGACCTTGTTTACTGTCAGTCTCTCTAAAGCCTTTGTGAACCTATTGATGCCGTGTGCCGCCACAACATCCTATGTCAACAATTTCCAGCCTCCTGTGTAAAAAAACCCCCAAGTACTCTTATCTGTCAAAAGCATCTACAGTTTTCCAGTTTTGAGTTTCCAGTAATTCTTGGGGCATTTTGAACCTCCTTAGCTCCAAACAAGGAGGCTGAGTCACAGACCAAATCCACCAAGGTGCCTCAGATGACATGTTTCTCACCGTGTGCACTCAGACCCCGCACTTTGTGGGTCACTGCTGGAGAGCCGGGGGCTCTTCTCCATTAAAATCCAGGTGTGGAACTCACTGCACCAAACTCATCATCTACAAAACAGGCACCGAACAACTAATCCAGGCATCCGTATATAGAAGCTACAGATGCACCACCAGCAGATGATTCACCCTTTTCTAAAACAGGTATCTCGGATTGCTGCTGTGAGTCACTGCGGGAACCGCCTCCCTGTCTCTCTTGACTCTAGAGGATGCTGATTTAACCAGAGTGAATTTCATACATAAGTTTTAAATTGCTGAAGTTAGCTGAAACCCGCCCCCACCATTTTTTGCCCTGTGAAAAGAGATACCTAAACTCTAAGTCATCTTGGAAGAATTTTGGCTGAAAGAGGATAGTGGGTGGGTGAGTGCAGGGTAGCCTGATGCTCCCTCACCTGCCTGAGGTGGGAAAACATCCTAACCACAGTCACAACTGTGGCCTTTCAGGGTTTTAAATTAATTATCTTGGTTTTCTAATGATGCACTTCCCAGTGGTCACCCACCAATGTCTCTAAGTGTAGTTTCTTTGGGATCCAAGGTCAGGCCAAATGTATTTAGGGTGATAAAATGGCAGTTAAATGCATGATATTTGCATCACCACTATTTAATTAGGCACCTCAGAAAGACAAGGAAGAAGTGCAGTATTATGACTGTGTAAGTCTCCTCCTGTTTCTGAATGTTACAAATCACATGGCAGGTGTCACCAGAATTGGGTGATTAGCTTAGAAACCATTAATTTTACGTATCTGTGTCAATATGACACACCGTTCATTTGGTCAAAATGCCAGTTTTGCTTAGTGGGCTTGTAATGTGACTGAACGTCATGAAGGTCACGGGCATGTTGAACAGGTACAGGCATTTCTTGTGTACGAGTGCTGAAGACCAGGGTTTTGTGTAAAGCTGTTTTAGGAGAACTGACAAAATGTAGAACAGGCAGATGTTTGTTACAAAGCCAAACGGGCATGTAACATCTGTCATTGCTACGGTCTGCTTTATGAAGTACTCTCTTCTGCAAAGTGCTATACATTTCCACGCAGTTTAAAAAGAAATAAAAGAGTTGCTTTTTTTAGTTAAGAATTCCAGTTAAGGGAGGATTTGATTGTTTTCATGTAATGCCAACTTTCAGCATACAGTTACACAATTACCGGATTCGTAACACAACTAACATTTATGTGTATGAAAATCGTTGGGTTTTAGGCCTCTTCCCCAAATCTAAGTATCCTGCTTTGTGATCGATACCCGTGCACACGTGTGTTCATGTACGGGTATACATACGCGTGTGCGTGACTCTGCGTGCACACTGGATCGTAGGGTTTTGTCGCCTGGATTTTTGGCAGTTTGAAGCTAAAACTGGAGCTCATTTTTAAAGGAAAGCGGAGGTGCTGGCACTTCCCACGACTCCAGCCCCTGATGCGCTCAGATAAAGTTCTGAGATAAAGCTCTTTATCAGGTGGCAGGGGGCGGGGGGCGCGCTGGATGAGGGGCAGCACACGCACGGGTTGCTCTGCCGCCAAGGGTGCCCGCGGCTTTCCCGCCGCCCTGGCCC